>NC_072785.1:15743370-16029797 GCF_022539595.1 Amphiprion ocellaris
TTGCACTGCTCCTCCCATGACAAGTCAAAATGTCTGCTGTTAAAAGGTTGACTCACTTTTAACATGCAGATTATCAGTTTGGTTTAAGTAGTGATATTTACTACTTAAAGATACATGAAAAAATATAGTATGAACACTGACTCGATAATAATCTCTTCTGTAAGTTTACATATGTTTTTGGCATGATAATAATGTGTCAAGTTTGCTACAGATAAGTAGCTTTCCTAGTCTACAATTTCACTTAAGTAATCATTAGTGAAAACATATTTCTGCAGTACAAGAAATGATTTTAGTCTTTAATAAATGAATATCTGGATCTTGTAAGTGATAAGCTAATGCTGAATCAATTTGTAATGGATGTTTAAAAAGGCAAAAATTAAAATTGAAAAAAGAAAAAGGTTCTATGAAATTTTATATGTAAAAAGGACACAATAGTACAGTTCATACCACTTCACTTTTTCTACATGTGGAATATGAAAAGAATAAATTTGCCAAATGTTGTCCATTAATATACAGTCAATAAACCATGACAACCTGAAACACACACACATACATACACACACACACACACACACACACACACACACACACACACACACACACACACACACACACACACACACACACACACACATATATATTTGCAATTTTATTAATAATAAGAAACTGTAGTCTCATGATGTATTTACAAAAGTATTCAAGCCTCTTAGAAAGCCTTTTGGCCGCAATTACAGCTTTGAGTCTTCAGTAAAGCAGCTTTCTACACCTGGATTTGAGCAGCTTATCCCATTCTTCCTTACAGATCCTCTCAAGCTGGGTAAAATTGGATGGGAAGCATGTGGGAACTACACTCATCCTTCCCTTTATTCTGATCTGTCTACCTGTCCCTACTGCTCAGAGGCACAACAACAGCATGATGTTACCGTCACCGTGCTTTACTGTAGGGATGGTTCTAGCTAGATCCTGAGTAGTGTCTGCAGCTTGAGAGTTACATTTTAATTCCATTAGATGAGAGAATATTCTTACTCTCAGACCACTTTAAATACTGTTTGGCAAAACACCGAGCAGGTTCTTTTGTCTAGCCCCATAAAGGCCTGATTGATGGCCTGCTGCTGAGATAGTTGTCCTTCTGTCAGTTTCTCCCACGGCTGCAGAGGCTGACTGACCACTGCTTTGTCAGTCACCTCCCTGGCCAAGAACCTACTTGCTCAGTTAGTCAGTTTGGCTGCACAGTCGTCTCTCTAAGAGTCCTGGTGATTCCAATTCCTTCCATTTCAGACTTTTTATGGCCACTGTTCTCCAGAGAACATTTAAACTTTAAAAATTGTTGTGCAACCTTTTTTTTTGATAATCCATGTCCCTCCACAATTATACACTGGAGGTCTATAGAGAGTTGTTGTCTTCATGGCTTGTTTTTTCGCTGTGACTTGCAGAGTTGATGGCAGGAAATTATACAGAGTTTTGTGCATGTCTAAACTGTCCATAATCAGTTACATTAATCACAGGTGGACTCCAATTAAGTTCTATACACAACTCAAAAATGTATAAAGTAAACCGGATGCAACTGACCACAACATGGAACGCCACAGCAAAGGGTCTGAATTTTTTGTAAAGGAGAGATTTCAGCTTTGGATTCACTAAATAAACTTTTGGAAAGAATAAATACATCGTCTAAAAACACGTTTTCACTGTGTCGATGTTGGCTACTGGGTGTATTTTGATTAAAAAAATTGATAATTAAGATATTAAGAATTGCATCTACTACACAGTAAAATGTTCACACAAATGAGTATGCAAAAAAAAAAAAAAAGACCCACATACACTTCCTTAGAAATGTCCTGGGTATAGTTTCTAGTTCTACTCATCTGCCCTCAGTGGAAAACAAAAGGTTTTGTTTACACCAAACACTTGGTTTGACTACTTGCTGGCCCCTTAAGCCATGAAATACAAAACAACTTGCTGTCAGTTTAGTCACAATGCACTGCAGGACGATAAAATTAATGCTCAATAAACAGCTCTGCTCTTTTATTCAGGCATCACTGAAGTTGTTTTGGTTAGATGATTTTATCCTGTAACTTCATTAGCGGTATTATTATGTTTACTACTATTCTGGTAAAAATGGAGACAGATGCATAACCAACCACACAGTCAACCTAGAAAACATCAGAACCAAATGCTACATAAAACCACTTTCCGATGAGCCACACAAACATGTTTTTATTTCAAATAGAATTTTTCCTCAATGATTTAATTTTAGAAAGCCTGTAGTCGCTGGAAACTAAATGAGTTTACATTTTATACAGAATTACACTGCAAAAGTTTTTTTACATTTTTTTTTTAGTTCAAGTGTTGTCAGTATGTCACGTGTCCTCAGTATGTTTAGTGGGGATTTTCCGATTTTTCACAAAGGGGGTTGCAAACTTTTATCCATAATAAAAAATTTTCCAGTCAAATGCAGCATTTACTCTTTTTCAAACACTAAGCTCGTCCCTATAGCGCTGTGCACGAAAGGTCTGGGTGAAGTGAAACATAAACAGGAGTGTGCTCTGAATAATTACTTTAGCCGATTACGTTTTAACCAGCTGCCC
Organism: Amphiprion ocellaris; assembly: GCF_022539595.1. Taxonomy (NCBI): domain Eukaryota; kingdom Metazoa; phylum Chordata; class Actinopteri; family Pomacentridae; genus Amphiprion; species Amphiprion ocellaris. The sequence goes on from NC_072785.1 coordinate 15,745,959, forward strand.
CAATCAAAATTCCGCAGAAAGGCGCACCAGATGGACAAGGGATGGAAATAATACTCAGAGTAGCACGTCCCGAGGATATTATTTCATTCCATTTATTAACTCGTCTTTTATACACGAAGAGTTGGACAGTTAGGATATTATAATTTGTTCTGCAAATTAAGAAAAATAAACTATTTTCAGGTGTCTATAACTGTTTCCTGCTGCTTTTTCAGTGGTGTCGGGACAACGCAGACCCCAGATAACACTGTAGCATATTGTCGACCGGTTTGATGTGTGAACACAGACATGTATGTGGTTACTTTGCAGCAGCCTGATGTTGATTCTATATTGTTTAATCAATATAACCACGTGGCGTAATGCGTAATGGCACGGCACGTTTCAAATTACGCACGTGGAACACATCTACAGTAGGTTTTGTGGCATCAATTCACCCTAGTAGTTTAAGCTACTGAAAGTAACTGATGTCTATAACGCAGTTAGAATCACCCAATGAACATTCAGCTCAGTCTGTATTCCTAAAACCGTTGTTATTTGTCGATCAGTGTCTCCAGCTAGTAGGGAACTGTGACATATACTTTGGTGTAAGATGGGTAAAATGAGAAGATTCATGCATAATATATATCTAATGTGAAAGTAATAGGATTGTTTAAGCTGGTGAAACTATTCAACACAAACATGTGAGAGAATTAAAATATTTATTATGATTCATAAACATCTGGCAACCAAATCTAGCACATTTATTTTTGACTGGAGATAAATTTTTACTAATAAAAAGTCTACAACCTCATTTTAAATTCACTTTTTAAAAACCTTTTATGTGTGTGTGCTTTTTGGCTGTGCTTTATACTTTTACCTATGGAAACAAAATTAATATTTAAGCCTGATATGATAACCATTATAGGATCCATTGGGTCAAACTCTGCCTCTTCTTTGTCCAGTGAAAGAAAAAAGTATATTATGAGACCAAACGGGGGTATCTGAAGGCGGTTCCTCTTTTCTTCCGTACCAAAACGCTGCTCTTAATAATTTCTTGTTGCTGCTAAATAGCTTTTCTTCCTGCAAAACTGTTATAGAAAATGCAAAGTGTTCAGGTTCAACTAAACATTTACTAAATGTGTCTTTAAATGTATTACTGAATTTGGCAAGTCACTGCCAGTAAATGCGTCAGAGACAGGCACCAAAGGGGTAGTGTGGAGGAATGCTAAATGTCACTGATTAAATGCAGTGATTTGTTTAACAAAAAGAGTCTAACAAAACGCCAACAACAGAGGGTTGTCAAGGCAGAAGCTCAAAACGAAGAGACACACTCGGGACTGAATAACTTCAGTTAACCACAAGGGGGTGATGTTACCCTTCACATAGGTAACTGAAAAGTCACTAGACTAACCATATCTAAACATTTCAAACTGAAAATATCCCCCATAATACACATAAGTGTATATGAATAAATGTGTTTTTATATTTACTGTAGCACCAGCGTTCTTAATGGCTAGAAGTGATAATAAAGAATACGGTACGTTTAAACGTTAATTGCTGCTATGTGTGAAGTAAACTATTAACTTTAAAGCGTGAAAACGGTACAGTTTATAGTGAAAACAAGCAGCATAACACTACAGTTTATTTCATGTCAGTGTGTGCGTGTTTTATTGTTTGTCCTGCTGGCCCAGACAGACAGAGCGGCTGAATGAAGTAGACGGGAGGAAGTGGCTGTTAATGCAGCTCCACACCTTTCCGGGGTAGCAGCACTGCGACCAGCTCCACTCAAAGGAGAAAGACGAGAGCAGGGTGTATTTACCGACACAAGAGGGGTAGATAGGAGGTAAATAACTTATATTTCAATTAACAGTTCAGTTTGTAAATATTGTTGCTAGACATTTAGTCATTGTCGCAAGTATTCTATGTCCAGATCTGATTAGTTTGCTGCAGCTAACTACCGTTAGGTAGCTAGCTCGAGGCTAGCTCGCTAGGCTAAGCTAGCTAATGTTAGCTTAGTAGCTTGCTAATTTTTAACGTCTGACCCTCCTTTTTTATCTGTTTTCAGAGGGACAGGAGTTTCGTGAGTGGATACGTGTGTTGTTGAGTCACCGAGGTTTTTTTCGAAGTCGTCCCTTCCACGGTGAAGTCACCCGGCGCGACGCTTGATGGAGTAGCCGCAGAAAGCTGCTTTTCTCTGGTAGCGGTGAAGAGAACAAGGGCGCACCCGGTGAGGAGCACCGCCACACACAAACCACCAGAAGGAATTCACAAGTACCGCGGCTTTTTTGGGGGGGCCTTAAATACACGCCGTGTCTGCTTTCTGCAGTTCCCAATCGCCACGGCCTGCGTTTGTCACACCGCTTTTTGCTGATTTGGCCAATACAATGAACGTCCTGCAACAGCTGCTGCCAAGTTCTTAGTGTGACCGTGCCATGTTGTGTACAGGCCCTGACAACAGTGTGCTACTCTGAACATAAATGTCCCTGCACTTAACAGGATCCTGACAGACTCTCAAGTCCCAAAGAAGAACTGTTTGTTAGATTTGAACATGTGTGTGCATTTTTGACTTTTTTCCCCCTCACGTATGCTCTTCACTGAGTCATGTTTTCACCAGTAAGCCCAAAATAAAGCTGAAGCTGTATTGTAAGTGAGTAATCATCAGCACGGTGTCAGAAACTTTTTTTTCTCGTTAGGAACAAAGTATTTATGCACAAGAGTTCAAAATGGGGAAAATGCTCTCAAAAATTTTTGGCAACAAGGAGATGAGAATATTGATGCTTGGACTTGATGCTGCTGGAAAGACAACAATCCTTTACAAACTGAAACTCGGACAGTCTGTGACCACAATCCCCACAGTCGGCTTCAATGTGGAAACTGTCACCTACAAAAATGTCAAGTTCAACGTCTGGGATGTTGGAGGCCAGGATAAGATTCGTCCTCTGTGGCGACACTACTACACAGGCACCCAGGGGTTAATTTTTGTGGTGGATTGCGCGGACAGGGATCGGATCGACGAGGCACGGCAGGAACTCCACCGCATCATTAATGACCGGGAGATGAGGGATGCCATCATCTTGATATTCGCCAATAAGCAAGACCTTCCGGATGCCATGAAGCCACATGAAATCCAAGAGAAGCTCGGATTGACCCGCATCAGAGATAGGAATTGGTATGTTCAGCCCTCCTGTGCGACCACAGGTGATGGACTGTATGAGGGCTTGACATGGCTAACCTCAAATTACAAATCTTAATGATTGAGTGCTGACTGTTTTAGGTCAAAACTGTAATAAAGTTGCAAGTAACAAATAACTTCTCGAAATGAGTATGGTTAAGAAATTTGATTATCTCCCATTTATTTTTAATACTACGTTTACCCCATGACTAATTTATCTTTAACTGGGTTTGCCGGCTTAAAGTTTGCTTGTACTCTGTAGCAGGCCTATATCACATTCATTATATTTGGGCTTGCTTGATGAATATTGAATTAATTGATTCTAAGGTTAAAGCCACAGAGATCACCGCCTTTGCCTGTTCTTTTTCCTGTTTTATATAATTTTTCTAATGAAGCTGAAGTTTTTATCTTCATTCTTGGACTGAAGCTTGTTTCAAGGTTCTTCTGTCTCTGTTGCGTTGAACTTGGATCTTTTTTTTTTCTGAGGAGAGCTCTTCAATGTCATGTAGCCTACTTGAAGGACTTTGACATTTGTTTTAACACAGTACTGTGATGAAAAGTATTCATTCTCAATGGTGTTGAGAAGGGGGGGGGGGAGCAAGGAAAAAATATCACCAATGCTTACATTTCATTGTCATCAGTCTGGGCATCAGCTAAAAAATTACTTCAGACATGTTTTGTTACCCCACCCAGTACCCTTATGTGGGCTATATAGTTAACTGATTGACCTTTTGTGTCATGTCTTGATACATAATTGTGCTGAATATTCAACAAATAGGCCTCCAGTAACTCTTAAACATGCTTGTCAGGATGCATTTTTAATTTTGGGTAATACGTAGTCAGTTGACTCAATCTTTCCAAAGGAATGTCATTCAGCTCTGTGCTCTCAATCTGATACCACAGTTGATTAGTCTCAGTATTGGGACATTATATGATAGCCTATATCTGTAGCATGAGTACGAAAGTACATTAACCCTACATCAGAGTCCATCTGTCGTGCAGTCAGAGGGAGCTGTTTACAGGTGAAATGTTGAATGACACCCTGTGGTGCAGCTCTTACTCCTATTTTGACTGGGGGAACCATGTACAGAACAATGTCATTGTAATGTCTTATTAAAAAAGTGATTTTAAATCTTTTATGTCTCTGTTTTGTCAAGGGTTAACGGCAGTTTGCGTGTGTGTGGGTGATGAAACCATTTCAAGTTCTGCGAAAGAAAAACTTTTGTTAGTGGTGGAGCTTAACATATATACAGTAATTTAAAAAAAGAAACATGGGAAAAAAACTCAAGCTCAGAGTTCAAAGTAGAAGGCTACAGTGTTAAAATTCTCCTGGGGTTTGAGTGCTATTGGCCAGTTTCTTTATGAAGGGTTATATGTCCACCCTCAGTTGCTGGCCTCAGTTCCCTTGCCAGTAAATGGGAAAATGTACAAAACAGGAAGTCCAACTGCTGGTCTTTCTGGAACAACAGCAGAGCCACATGATAGTTTGCATGAGAGTCGGAGGGGCAGCGGAGATATACAGCTGAATTGTGAATTCTTTTTGAATGTTGCATGTTGGTTGTGAGCCATAGTTGAGTAGATGCTGAGCTGTCAGCTGTGACTTCCTGAGTTTGCTTTTGCTTGGGACTAGCATGAAAATGTGAGCCTCAGTTGCTTTTATTCAGTGAGACAGTAAAGTCTGTGTAATCAGTGGAAGGCTGTTTTTGAGAAGTAGAAAATGTTGTACAACACTTATGATGTTCTGTGATCAAGTTAAACTATAGTTTGCCTGTAGGAAGCAGAGATTACCTGAGAAGAGAACACTTTTCTGACCTTTTCTCTCATGACTGTTAACATAATTGCTGTATCCTTTTAAAATAATGTCTAAAACAAATTTACTATAACAACCAGTGTGAACTAAATGTAGTCTTTCAAAAGTGAATGTGATCTCAGTCCAAAACACTAAAATGTCAGCACCTCAAGCAGAGAAGACACATCATTTAATTTGAGTATTAGTCCCCTTTATTAATCTGCTAAAATAATGACCTCATTCATTTCTGGCTGCAGTTGAACAGTCATTTCTTCCTAGTTTGGTGTCACACAAGGACATTTTAGTAATGTGCTCGTTTAGAAATTCAACTAAATTTGTCAGTTAAACTTTGAGGCACTGGAGGAATGTTTTAATTTCAATTAAAGCTGATTACCAAGAGGGGTTTTACTCCTGACAAAGACAGGATTGATGGTCACAAATGGTCTGACTAATGTGTTTAAGGCTACTAAAGATTAGACAGTATTATACCTCAGATTTCCTTGATTTTTTCCACAGAGCATTAATGAAGGACACTGAGTTTTTTTCCACTTGGTTCACACATCCATGTAAACACTGGTACAGGCGTTTCATCGTGGTGGCATCGGTTCTGTGGAAAATCTGGTGCTTTAGCAAGTTGCTGAAGAGGCCTCAGGATGTTTGCTTTAGCACCACAGAGGTTTCCGTCAAACAGGTCAGGTGACAGAGACAGATATGACTGCTGCTGGAGAAGATGTTTCACACAACCCACATACATAATGTAGCAGTGATTTAAATGCTCCATTAAAAGAGGCATTCATTTATCTGCTGCAAACACTGCAAATCAAGAAAGCACAAAAGCTTCGGAGGGTATTTGTAAATACTTGCTCTCAGTAAGAGCTTGATCAAGGGCCTCCATTAGACACCGACGGCAGCTTAATTGGGCTATAATGGCCACTTTGGTTCCCACCACTTCATTACAACCATATGATCCTCACAGCTTTATTGGCAACACTGGTTCCCCTGGGGCAAGGACAGAGACTGCAAGCAAGTTTTAATGACCTGTCCTCTGTAAAGATGAGACCTCCTGGACCTTGTGTCAACTCCCTCTGCGCTCAGCTGGAATTCCTTACACTTCCTGAGAGGAAAGGTTAGAATTGGGTTTCAGGTCATAGAAGGAAGCCCAGTAATAGGTGTTATGTGTAATGAACCTCATTCTTCTTGTTTATTAAGTGTTGGGCTGGTCAGATTTTTCAAAGTTTGACCAAATATGATTGTGTTCTGTCAGCATCTCGCCAATGAAAAACGAGGATATTGCGCACTTGTTTCGCATAGCTCACTGGTGTCATAATTCGCAAAATAAGACGGGCTTAAACTCTTCCACTGGTTTGCACAAGAATGCGTATGACAGATTTGTCTTAGGCGGCCAGAATGCCTGTTTGTTGAGGCCGTTTCTATGACAGCGGCCTGATGAGAGCTCTGCCAGTGAGGACTGGTGTTTTTGGTATCACATAGGTGGCTGAGTGTGCTGCTAGTTTCCAGTCAGTTCCTCTAGTCTACATGGAAAGAGGAAGAGTGGGGAGAAATTGAAAGAGACCCCACTCTCTGTTCTGCAATACTGGAACGCGTATTTGTCACGTTGTCGCCGTGACGGCCAGCCCTTCCTCAGTCACAAAAATTTAAAACAGCTCAGGAATAGCTGTTGTGGGTGGTATTATAGCTGTACTCCTCCCATGCCTACAAACCTACCCCCAATTATGTTTGCGGTTTTCAGGGGTGTGGTTTGTCTTCCTCACGTCTCCACTTCCTCTTAACTCCAGCTGCAGAGTAACGTTTGTGCAGGTAGCACTAATATAATGCTCATTTCTGACTGTGGGCCTTGAATTGCTGGCTTAAAGTTGGCCAACAGTTCTTCAGCCACACCCAGCGAGATAATCTCAGTAGGATTTGCAATGCATACAGACACAGATATACTTGAGCACCGTTACTAAAGCAGTTTATTTATCTGCCAAATGGTAGGAGGGAACACCTACTTTAAGCCACAATTCACACAGCCCGCTCAGTGGCTGCTTCTCCTCAAGGACAGTAAAAAAGCCTCTTTGGTTACGAAACCTCTCTCTCTCTCTGTGTCCCCTAGTAAATACTTGTGTCTTCTGTACTAAAGAGTGCTGTTAATAATGAACTTGCAGAGAGCTCAGCTTAAAAACAGGTCCGGAAGTGGCTGAAAGTTGTTGTAGGTTTCCTGCTGCGGTTAACATTGAATACCACGGTAGATGTTACCGTTACATTGCTGCTCTCTCTTCTTCCAGTACCGAAGGGTGTAACCTGAGTTTGTTGTGACTGCAGGTGTTTAAGAGCAAGTTTTTAGCCATAAACAATCTTTTTAAAAAATGTTTAACAGGGGCTATGCTGTGGTATAGTCCAGCTAAATGAGGTTGAAAATATGAGGCTGTGAAGTCCAAGGTGCACTCTGGGCTTTGGTCCAAAACACATTCCATTCATATCTGCAACTGAAGGTTACTTGCTGTGGTGAAATTGCAAATTCAGAGAAGCAGAAAATTATGATTAAGTGTTGGAAGTCCACCTGACATAACCCATTTGTTTGTTAATAGATTGTCAAAGTGCTCATACAAGCATTAACTACCTAATTTAAGCCACAAAGCGTACAGTTTCACTGGCCTATAATAATCATGTTTGCTTTTCCACCATCCAATCTAATTCCCATTACATTTGTAAGCCTCAGGGCTCATATGTATATTCCATTATGTGAAAATCTGAAATGTGTCCGCACAGTCTGCTCAAGAATTGACAGATGTTAAACGCAGCTGTGTGAGAGTGGGAGCTGACATTGTGTTCTGCAGCTTGAATTCGGGTGTGAGCAGTGTTACAGTATGAGAAAAGGAGGGTAGGCATTATAAATGGTGCTGCAGCTTGAGGTCTCCTGAGTCTTTTGGCTGCAAGAAACAGTAATCCAAGCGCATGTGTTTCTGAGGCAAAATAAAATCAATTGGATGTTTTTGAGATAACGTCTTTGCTCAGTGTATTTGCTCAAGGCCTGTTCATACAGTACACAGAACACTGACCTTTGTCATTTGTTATTTAACTTTACACAACCTCCACAACCCTCACAGAAACACTAAAGGATGACTTTAACCTCACAGTGTACAGTAATGTAGACAGGAGTCATTCACCCAGCGGCCCACAAGACTCATTCACAGCCTCTACTCGCTGACTGACAGGAGGATGAAGATCCATGCAAAGCAACCTCAAAGGCTTCCTTCAGTTGCTTTCCACCACGCTGTCACACTTTATGACTGACTACATCTGTGTATCTGACAAGATCGCTGTAATTACAGCAGAGTCAGTGTTTCGAGTGACAGTGCATCTGGATTAAACAACAGTTTGGGCTTGGAGGGAACTCTCAGATCTGCTGCTGCTGCTGCTGCTGCTGCTGCTCACTCACACACACAGTCCAGATTCAGACTACTGAGAGGTAATGACTCAGGGAAACATTACATACACAATCACACACTGCTCCCCTCCCCTCTACAACTCTCCCCTGTGTGCTGGGCCGCCACACATCCTAATAACGACAAATACATCATTGCACTAGAATGCTGTGAGGACAGGAGTCACAGGAACGGAAGTCTTCTCAAAACCTTTGGTATTTCAAGCAAGGGGTCAACAAACTCTTACATTATAATGATGCAACATAGGAGTCAGTCCCTTATTGAGCAACACTGTGGCTTCGCTACATCATTAATATTCCCCACAAAGACTCACAAGAGTAGATCATGTTTGTGTTTTTGTGACTGTCAAATGTCATTACTCAAAGCAGTTACAAGAAAAATGCTGATATTGCTGCACTAAAGGGAATGGACGGAGAGGAAAGCCTGCACAATATTCTCACAGAGCCGGATTTGTGTCCCCTCTCAACTGCAGCACAGCTGTCTTAACAGCACCCCCACCCTCCTCCTGTTCCCCTGCAGGGGTGGGGTAGGGGGGAGTCAGCATTGTGTTTCTATAAGCTAGTTGTCCCGTCGGGCTTTGCTTTGTTGGCACGGTACCACCTCTTGCCCTCAAATGCACTGAACGAGAAGTGCCGCAAATTATTAGCATTGTTGTGTCTCATCATTCCAGATGGGGACAGAGAGAGAGAGGAAAGATAACACGAGTCACATGCTCTGTTTTGGAAGGGAGGCCTGGCCTGTTGTGTCTTTGTGGAGCATAAAGTTCAGTGGGCTCACTTTACCAGAGAGAAGGGAGGCTCTGTGTGAGTGGGTGCAGAGTGAGTTGGGGTGGGGTGGGGTGGGCTTTGCAGAATCAGAGGAGTCACACATTCTTTTGCAGCCTTTCTTCTATTTATAATCAGCCCAGTTTAATGTCTATTCTTGAGCCACTCCCTAATAGTTAGTGAGAAAATGAGTCTTCCTTTCTGGAGCAGTGTCTCTTGGCCCCAGGCAGCGTGATGATGGTGACACAAAGGATCCTCTGTGTCACTTGGCTGTGATGCAGCAGAGTGGAGCGCACCACCACAGGCCGCTGGAGTCAGACTCTCCTCCACCCATCTGGTTTGGAGGGGCGCTGCACTGCTAACTCACGTTACCTTCTTTTAAAAGAACCTTGGGGCTGCGTGTGGAGTCCATACAGATGTTGACTGGACTGGGGCTGAATTACACGTGATCTTATACAGAGCAATAAACACATAAAAGAGACAGAGTCTAATAAATAGACTGTGGCAGCAGTGCATCTTAGACTTACATTCAGTTAACCCTGAGGAATTTAACTGTGTTAATGCAGGTTTTCCACTCAGATAAGAGTTCCTACTTACAGCACCATCTGTTGGCAGAAAATGCCCCCATTCTGTCTTGCAGCATCCACTACACAAGCACATGTTGATGGTTACTATAATCAACTGTAATGTGTATATGATAACAGATTACAGAGACACCGCTGCTTCACTGTGGGCTGTCCTCATTTGCTGTGAGCCTCCCTGTATTCCCCTGTAGTGCTAGCCTAATTAGGCAGCCACAAGACGACTACACCGTTTTAATGATTTTTGGTTAACATTTAAGGAGAAGAGCGCACCAGAGAGACAGGAAAATATATTCTAAGTTAGTTTACTGGGAGAGCTATGGGTGGGCTGGGGGAGGAATTGTTGACACAGAACAGTGGAGCTCCCTTCTACTCCTCTAATCTCCCCTGTAAACCCTCTGGGTGCTGTCCCAGCCACACTGGGGGACACGGACTTAATACCAGCTGTGAGCCAAATTAATTAGCTGAACATGTCCTGGTCACAGCCAAAGAGGACCTCAGCGGTGGGCTAATTCTGACTCTAACAGTCCAGCTGCTCAAGGCACAAGCGAGAGGGCAGAGGAGGGCCACAGGGAGTGATTATCTTAAATGATCCGATATTATTTATAGTAACTGTAACAAAAAAAGGGCAATTAATCTCACTGTGTTCCATTTGTTACAATAATTGTCACTGACCAAGATGTACTGTACAACTGCAAGGCTAGAGATTGCTAAACTCTGATTCAACCCAACCACACCTATGTCTTTCTCCATTATATTTAAACATTTCACAATCACAGCTGGGATATTGGTTAATAATCAGTCTGTCAACTGTGATAGGATAGACTGTATTTGTACATGTATGTGTTTCCAGATTGCTTGATTTAGTGCTAATGCTATGAGCAAAGCTGAAGCCTCTGCTAAAATTTGAATTATGATGAAATACCTAAACAAAAGCTAATCATTAAATTCAGGAACATTAAAGATCCCAGATTGTTTTGCAGTTGATATAAACTTAGCGATGTAACAAAAAAAAGCTGTTAAGATTTAAAGATGTTTACTTTTGCCATTTCTTAAAGCCCCCACAACTAGATTGCAATCTAGCTTTGCAAACCAGTAAGAATTTGACCAAAGTGCCATGTAACACCTCACTGATCAACAGTTAGCAGCTTAAACTGTTACAGTCAACCACAGATACAGACAGCATGTTTGTTCTGAACGGGGCGGCAACAGCAGCAGCTTACTGGTGTTCAGAGCAAAACAACCTGTTTAAAACATCCCTAAAACCAGGGGCTGTACAGTCATAGCGGCATAATATGGGAACTTTAATATACTGAGAAATTGTGACTTCCTGACACATTTAAAATGCAACAGATTACAGGTTAACTTTACGCCCTGGACCCCAACAGAGCATTACTGGTATGATAACGAGAATCACTTCAGTAATCCATAATCAATCTTACTTCCTATTCTTCTATAAAGCGATTTGAGTTGTGACCTTCAGCGTAAACCCCACCCTGTCAACTTCAGCGTTAATATTTTCATTTGGTCAACGTGTTGGAGGCCACCCTGCTCATTACACTACAGCTCTACTGTGTAAACACAGAGCAGCATGAAAGGCCTTGAGGGGCCCCTGCATGCCTGTGGGAGTATGGGGCGTACTTCATGGCTTTATGCTTGAAAAAGAGCCATAATCTTCCACCTAATCTGGGGCTTTGAGTGGAATTCCCCTCACATGGACAGCAAGAGCGGGCATACACCGTGTTGGCTCTGGTTTTAAAAACAGGGTAAGTTAACATATGTATTGAAAACTTTAGTCATGATTTATTTTCTCACCTCACTTGATGTAGGAAGTTAACAACATTGTCTACACAACTTAAGTCACCATTTAGTCGTGGAATAAGTGGCTCGGCCCTCAAACAACATTCTAATTGCAGTTCTATTGCACAGACTAAATGTTTACACACTTAAAATACTTTTTGGGTTTTTGGAGTTTAAGAAAGTGTTGCCCCCTAGTGCTCCGAATGGGTAATGTCTGAATTTACATCACATTAAGAAGAAAAGTTACAGAGGAAACCACTTTGAAAACTACTTAGCGCTGTCAGCAGGTGCTCATTTCTGCAGGAGGACCTTTCGGGATGACAAAGAAATAATTTAAAAAACGTTTAAAAACAATTCATTTGTATGCATTGGCATAATGCAGTAAAAAGCCATTAAACACTGCATGTTCAATAATGCACAGCAGGAAAAATGGCAGTGTTCAAGAGCAGAGATGTAGTTAGTTTCATGTCTGCAGCTTCTTGTGGATCACTGAGGTATAACTCTGGACTTTCACATCTGCCTAACTGTAACTTTGCATAAACGTTAGAAAACACTTTCAATACTAATTCTCAACTTCAACATCTAAATGAAAACCAAGAGACTACACGTAAGCCCTTTCTGTGTTACTGTTTCTGACCCCTTAAGCTTAAACAACTTTCAAATTTCATTAAAGACAAGCCAGTCATGTCTGTGCTTGCACACGTCTGCCATCTAGCTTCACAGCTTTACAACTACACAGACTACTGAAACAGCTCAGAGTATGAAAAATAATTTTCACAAAAACTTTTAAAAACATGCTTACTCTGATAAAATATCAGTGATATATTTATTTCCACATTAGAAAATACTTCCCTTTAAAAATACAAATGACAATGAATACTTTACACAGGCTTTCAACTTTCTATTTCACAATCCGATTTTCATGTGGTACTGGGATGTACACTGAAAAGAAATTTTCACCACAAACTATAATGCTTTTCTTTTGATGTGCAGAATGTGGATGTCTGGACTGCTAAACTCCGAGTCCTGTTTGTCTGAAGGGATCCTCTCACAGTTGAAGTTTTGTTGCAGCAACTAAAAAGATAAAGCAAAAGTGAGTCAGATCATTCCAGTGACAAATATCTTAATTTCATAATGACAAAGAGAACAAAGTGATTGAATTCTAACCTCAAAAAAACGCCTTTCCACTTCTGGGTTGACACCCTCAGTGCGCTGCTCATAGCAGCAGATAATGCAGGTTTCTGGTCCACAAAGCAGCTTCAAGCTCTCCACCAGTGGAACAATTGACTGTGTGGAAATAAGAGGTGACTCACAGTGAGAAACACTGCTCAACAGTCAGTGTTTGTTCTGTTTTAGAATGACAGTTATATTGCAATCTTGCAAAGGGTTACATTGGATTGAAAAGAGAGAAGTAAAGCAAAATACCTGCTCATAATAGATGCAATCTGCCATGAGGACATAACGTGGGGGAGGCAAGAACTCAGACACATCCTCACCCCTTTAGCAAGAGTGGAAATCACACAGTTAGCATGTGGTTAAGATGCTGCTAGGGTATAATTTTGAATTACAATTCAGCAATTAGATCCATGTGTACCTGTGTTAGACATTGTATCAAGTGCAATAGGAAAATTGTTTGATGGTTTCATATACATGCATTGGATCCAAACAACCATTGAAGTATCCAAAAAGACACAATGTAATTGCATGAACAAATCTAAAGCATTCTCCCTCCAGGGCTTATAAAGAGCCTATTACATCCTTTTCCTTATTTAATGTGTATCAAGGTGAGATAATTCCTTTATTCCTAGTTAGCTAGTTTTATTTATGTGTGTACATTTATTTATTGCTATGTGTTTTTCATTGCTCTGTTGACATTAAAATATTCACTGTAAACCTTAATAGACATAGACTGAAGTAGTTAAATCAAAAATAAGATAATTTTTTTCTCCTGGCTGATAAGTCCTTAGAAAATATCAATAATTACTACCTGACAGTAAATAATATGCCATCCAGCCATATCAGCAATAAATAAAATAGGAAATGTAAGTACAAACCATTTCAGTACCTTGGCAGTTATGGATCCACGGCCGATAAGTGCCTGGTTATCTTGGATGTTCACCCTCAGAAGGGTCTGCAAGTCTTCCAGGTCTGTCACTGTAACTTGTGCTCTGTAGGAATTGATTTTAAAAAAGTATATATTTATATGTTTTGATGACTCAAACTAGTGTTGTGTCACAAAGTGCAAGTTAAAGCTGTATTACCCAGTTTATATACAATTGTCAGCTCCTTTTATCTGGATCAAAAGTCATAACGGAGAAAACCGAATAACTTTATGTCCATGGTAACAGCAAAGTTACGTATTTATTTTCTGATTACTAGGGCTGCAACCAAGGATTATTTTTGTTGCTAGAATGGTAATCTGACAATTATTACCTGGAGCCATCGATTAGTTATTTATTTATTTATTTTTTTGTAAGTTATTTAAGGTTATTGTAGTTTTATGAAACTGTTATTTCTGTTAATTTAAAGTATTTCTGGCAATCCTACTGCAAAAACTGATGGTGCGTTTTATATTAAAGCAGTTTACATACATCTACAGCGGCTTTAATGTGCATTGAACAGTCATAACATGCAAACTAATACAAAACTTTATGTCTGTGGTGAGAGAAAGTGTATGTGAATATTCAGATCAAAGAAATGTTTGCAGTTTACAATGTAATCAGGCATGACACTGAGGATGATTACAGCCAATACTACAATATTGTTTGTTATGCTTAGGCAGGTCCCTGGTTTGCGTCCTGGACCCGGGATCTTTCTGCATGGAGTTTGCCTGTTCTCCCTGTGCATGCATGGATTTCTCTGGGTACTCCAGCTTCCTTCCACAGTCCAAAAACATGCTGAGGTTAATTGATAATTCTAAATTGTCCGTAGGTGTGAATGTGAGTGTGATTGTTTGTCTCTATAAGCAGCCCTGTGACAGACTGGTGACCTGTCCAGAGTGTCCCCTGCCTTTAGTCTAAGTCAGCTGGAATAGACTCCAGCCCCCCAGCGACCCTAATGAGGATTAAGCAGTGTTTAGATAATGGATGGATGAATGGACGTTTAGGCAGTATGTCCTTGGTATTTCTAAAATTCTGTAATTAACATGACTTATGGATGGGTTTTATACATATAAAAAAAATAAATGATCTCTTGTGCAATTTTTCTATGAGCTATAATGTTTAAAATGTGACCTTCATGAATGAAGTTGAGTCTTTCAAAGTCATTATAATCACTTGACCCTTTAAAGCTATTTTAACCACTGTAAACAACAGGGTTGGTTATAATGTAGGTCACAGAGAATGTAAAATGATGCAGAGAAATATGACCTAAAGATAAAACGCAGAAGAGAGTATTTCTTTATGACTTTTTGATCCAGATGAAAGCAGTTGTATACAGACGAGGTAATATAGTCAATATGGCGCCCAAACACAGAAACAACAGTGCTGTGTGAGCAAAATACAAGAATATTAATAGTAAAAAGTAAGAATAACATAATGTCATCTCACCCTAGTGTTGCAGCCATCAGACCCACTGCTCCTGTCCCAGCTCCCAACTCCAGCACTGTGCTGCCCGACCAGACGTTCACTCCTGAGGACGGCTCATAAAACTGTCTCGTCTCTAAATATTTCGCCAGAACTATAGCTGCATCCCAAACCACACAGCCAACATCTCCCAAGTAGCACTGCTTCACTTTCAAGGCACAACCGTCGTTTCTCTCAATTTCTCTCACAAAATATTGACTCTCGTCTGCATCAGCCGCCATGTTGGACTCAGCCGGAACCACAAGAGGACTTTGGGTTTTCAGAATAAAAGCATCACCGCCTTTTACTGACTGAACATCACAACAGCAAATTCCTCTACAATTATCTATGTGATGTTTTCCTTCTTGTTATACTTAACTTTATTTTATTGAAAATAATATTAAAAACCAGTGGTATTGTTGGGACCTTAACAAGAAAGCTATATTTTAACCTGACGGAAGTTATTTCAGAACAAAAAAAATCTGTAAATTTATGGAATGTTCTCATTGTGTTTTACTTTTTTATTTTCTTTTTTTTTACACAAAAATATCAATAAAAAGTCCAAAATAGACAGTGAGTTTGCACGTCTAATGTAAAAATTACAAAAATGTGGAACTTTTAAATAATCATAAAATGTGAGATACTGTGTGTTGGATGTGGAAGGTCATCCCACATTAATATAACATATAGCAAAGATCAACGCAATATAATTTGAAATTTACAATAAAAATAAAATCAGAACGATCACAAAGAAGACTACAAAAAAACTTCACATAAAAGCTTTGAGGAGAGACTTTTAATACTGACACCAAAAAGTGGCATCTGTGGTGTGCTGAGCTGAATCAAGTCAACAATCTCAACAATGGCTTTGACAGAGAATGTTTTACGGGCCTCCACTTTCACAAGTACTAGACACCTACCCAGGCACTGTTCGAATAAAATCATGAATTAGAGTTTAAAATCTGCTACAGACTAAAAATATGATATTCTGAGAATAAAAGTATCATTCCTCAAAATAGCACTTAAATCAATAGACACTGTAAAAGCATGCTTTCATGACCGCTGCTTCCTTTTTTGTTTCAGGTTTGTGGTTCCTATTTACTGTTGTTGGTTCCTCTTCTGTTCTAAACAGCCCTTTGGGTTAAATGACATTTTCCTTGATGAATAAAAGTGAAGCTCAGAAACCAGTAATGAACCAAGTTGTACATTGCTTATATTCCCTTGAATAGCTGTTGAATTTTTAAAATAGTCATTTGCAACTAATGTATTTTTGTATTATTATACTAGCATGACATAAATAAAGTTCATTTACTGAATCTTTAGTGCATCCTTATTTATGGTGAGGCTCACTATAAATGGAAAATACACTTTATTTACTCTGTATATCAGCAGTTATTTTTCTTTTGATGTCTGCATTATGTTTGCTGTCTTTATTTCCTAATAAGTAGTATGTTTGATTTCCAAGTTGTTGAAAATGCGTGTGTTATTATTGCATTGACCAATAACGTGCACTATACATTCCTTTGTGAAGGTTAACTTAAGGATAAATGTAAGATACACTGTTAAAAGAAGAGAAAATCTGTGGTTTTACTTTTTCATTGTATTTTACAGATTTTTTTTCAGTGTTTTTTTTTTTTTAACAAAATTGCACAGTGTATTTGCATGGCTAAAGTAAAATGACACTGATAATCCTGAATGTTTAAATAATCAATGTTTTTATTTTTTTGAGAAAGCTGTTTTCTACAGCCCATGATCTGTAAAACATAATTTCCAGGAATGGCATCAAGTCAATTTGATTTATTAGAAATTGTCACAACATAGGGGCCTCAATCACTCTCTGGCAGATGGAAAACTGCATTATATGAGTTTAATTAGTCTTTTTAAGCTATTCAAACTAGTTTGAACAAAAGTGTTGGATAATGCAGAGACATGAGGATAATTCACTTTTAACTATTTCTTTTACCGTTTTCTTTTCACAGTGTACTCTCACCACAGACACAGGTAGTATTGGAGGCCTACACAGTCAAGAAATAGATTAGTAAATCAACAAACTGCTTTATTTTCCTGCTTTGAGCTAAAGTTATTTCAATGATTATTTATCAGACATGCGCAGATGTTCGATGCTAACGAGGGAGTACATGACCTCGCGCGGTTGTTCAGTAGAAGTTATTGCTAGCTACCCGTGTAGCTTAATTTGTATTTCACAAAGGCTCTTCTTTGCTGTTTATAGAACTAAAGGAACTTAATTTTACAGTTGTAGAAATTATTTTGCCACTTTATGCCCATTATCCTGCCTTTGCGAGGTTTTAAAATGTTTAGCAGCAGCACGGAGGAGGTGTCCGGCGGGGAGGCCTCAGAATGCGGACAGACGTGGGGTTTGACCTCGGCGGACAGAAACGGACTGAACGAAACTACCTCATATGGTCCCGCATCAGTTTCATCCTCTCAGCAAAGTTTAAATGGAGACAGTTCGAGGTCCAGTCACGGTCCATCTCTACCGAGAATAGCCTCAGGTGATGTTTGGGTAGCCGGGACAGTTTAAGCTAACACTAGCAACTTTGGTTTGTGGAAAATGATGTGAGGGTCTTGGCACATTGATGGCCCAGCTGCTCAGTTTTCAGATTTAAACCTGATCATTGCCGTAATTTCAAGTTATTTTAAAGCAAAATACATAGAAAATGTAAGACACTGTTCTAGGCAAAGTTAGGTCATCCCACACTGTGCTTTCTCTGCTCAATGTAAAAGAAAAAGAAAAAAAAGTGGGTGGAGATATTTCAAGTGATTTTTATCCAATATGTGTTTCTTCATTAAATCATATTCAGATGTAGTGCCTCTACTGTGGATTAACTTTGGTAAATAGTACAGTTTTATGCCTACTTAAGACTTAAAATGCTGATTAACGTCTTGATTGAGAGATTCAAATGAAGCATCAGTAGTATTGGGATAATGAAACAGCCACATTAGTGTTTACACAGCATTTATCCAGTTACACATGTATATCCCAGGGAGTGTAGGCTAATTAGAATAGTGGTTATCACTATTTGGCTTGGAATTAGTCTTATCTATGATGATTTGCAGAGCTCTAATCATATGTAAAGATGGCCATTGAAAATACTTGTTGTTTTGGTGACTGACCATTTAAATCATCTAGGAGAAGAGATGCAGAAGCGAGGAGATACAAAGTTCACCCATAAAATCCTCTTTTACAAAACCCCAAAATAAATAACTACCAATCAGCTGTCTGTGTTGCAGACAAAGCCCACTGAAAATGTTGTCTATATCAACTTACAATGAAACAAGAAAATGTGCTGACATTGCTTTTTGGGTGCCTGCATACTTTTTATAGTTGCTTTAATGAGTAGAGAGGCCATGCTCTATATGTAGTTATAGGGGAAGCATCCTTACACATAATAATAACACAGCTGCAAGTATCCCGCCGTGAGACTGTAAAATGGAAAAATCTCCTGACCACATCGCTGGTAAAGACCACAAAACTGAGGCTCCTAGCAGTGTATTTCCCGAGAATCTTAAATCTCTGAATTTGTTTTGATAGTGGATCATAGAACAGCAGCAAAGCCCCAAGAATACATTTAGTCCCTCTGCGGGATATTAATATTGTAATATATGACACCTCTCGTTATATTTTGTCTTGACATACAGTAGGTCAGTTTCACAACAGCTTCTGGATAGGGAGGACAACTTCATCGCTCGTCTCGACTTCAGACAGCTCCTCTTTCCGCAATCGTGGAGGAACACCTGGACTCCGACGGACCCCAGGATCTGCTGGGGCAACAGGTTCACACCCTGCACATAGTTAACACTGTCTGGCCGCACTGGTATTTTAACCCTCCATATATAATCCTTTAAGTAAGATGTTCTTCTTTCAAACTGATCTATTTTTCAGGCACAAGTTGCTCATCTGGATCCACAACCACTAGTGCCTCTGTGATTGTGGCAGTGGTTGAAGGCCGTGGTTTGGCCAGGGGAGAGATAGGCATGGCCAGTGTGAACCTGAAATGTCCAGAGCTTGTACTCTCTCAGTTTGCAGACACAGGGACGTATGCCAAGGTAACCCATCCATGACCTACTGGCCAACAATAATTACTCAGCAATCAGAAGAGACTGTGAAATACAGGAAGTTTGTGTATCAGCCAAATATTATTCTCTTAAAGGTCATAACCAAGATTCACATCTTGGTCCCAGTGGAAATACTGATGCCAGACACAGCCAGTGAGAAGGGAAAAGGGACAAAACTGTTCAAACTTATCAGTGAGAATTTCCCGGTACGAATGCAGAATAGGTGATAAAAGCAAAACACCTAATATTTTCAAATAAATAACCCTTTAAAGGCAGAGAGCAGCTTACTCATGCCCATTCACTCACTCACTCACTTGTGGTTAGCACCACTGTAAACTGTGCTGTTATGTCCCACCTATAAACATGTGTTAGAATGAGGTAATAATTGCATTTTATCATGCTTTTTTGTCAGTGTGTAGCTTTCACTGCAATCCAACGCAAGTATTTTAATGAGAGAAAAGGACTGGAGTACATTCAGCAGCTGTGTGCCCCAGAATTTGGCACCGTCCTCATGGAAGTGCAGGCTAAGTACGCCACTGAGTACAGCAATATATAGATACAGATACACTGGAGTACTGTACTTTTTTCATTATCTGATGTCATAATTTGTGTAGGTATTATTGCCTAGCAGCTGCAGCTGCTTTGCTGAAATACTTGGAGTTCCTCCAGAACTCTGTCTACGCTGCCAAATCTCTTAAAGTGAGCTTTAAAGGGAGTGAACAGACAGCCATGATTGACTCAACATCTGCCACTAACTTAGAGTTGGTGGTCAATAATAGAGACCACAGGTAAGAGGGAAAGCAGTGCCAGAAACATTGTGTTTTTAAACATTGTGTTTAAGTAGTGCTTGTGGTGTTATAGATTAATTCAGTCTTTGATTTATTCTTGTTTTTCTTCATATAGAAGTGAGCATACCCTTTTAGGAGTACTCAACCACACAAAAACACCTGGTGGTGCTAGAAGGTTGCGCTCCAATATTCTGGAGCCTCTGGTTGATGTGGACACCATCAACATACGCTTGGACTCCATACAAGAGCTGCTGCAGGATGAGGAGCTCTTCTATGGCCTGAAGAATGGTTAGGAACAAGCACAAAACAGTTTTTAATAACAGTTTTGCATACTGGAGATGAGAGCATGACACAGCACTATTGACTATTTGCTCTTTTGGCCTCATCAGCTATAGGTCATTTCCTTGACATAGACCAGCTGCTGTCTGTCCTTGTCCAAATCCCAAAGCAGGAAACAGTGCGTACCGTACTTTCAGTACTCATGCCTTTATAAGATGAATTCATTGTGATGGAATGTCTTGATATTAATTGGAATCATGTGTGTGTTTTAAAATGCTATTTTAAAATACAGTTGGGGGACATTGTTCTGCCTTTTTTGTGCACATTTCAGTAATGTTATTTTATTTCTAAAGATTCAAGTTGCTGAAGCAAAGATTACACATGTCATTCAGCTGAAGCACACTCTGGACCTTGTGCCACGTTTAAGGGTCTGTATGTTGGTATACTGAAATAAATTCAAAATAATCCAACAGCCATGGATAAAAATAATTACACCTTTGTTAAAAAGTATTACAATAATTGCTACTTAGATGTAAAATAAATACTATATCCTTGGTAAAGCATTGCACTTTTTCGACAGATGGCACTGAAGAACTGCAACACAGCTCTTCTCAAGGCATACAGTACCGCACTGGAAGATAACAGGTACTGACTCTTGTGACGATGTCAACTGAAGCAAATTTACTGCTGTGTGCTGTCTACAAACTTAATCCACTGTACACATTTGTGTCCACCTCAGGTTTGACATGATCCTAGAGCAGATCAAGACGGTGATAAATTATGACACCACGTACCTGAAAGGGAGCCTAAACATGCGCACCCAGAAGTGTTACGCTGTGCGCCCTAACATCAATGAGTTTCTTGACATTGCCCGGAGAGCTTACACTGAGATAGTGGATGACATTGCAGGTGTTTGTTCTAGATATTTAGGAAATATCTTGCAGTGTTTGCACAGTGTGTTCATATCTGAAGGTGTATTGTGTGTCATTGTGCTACACAGGGCTTGTTAACCAGTTGGGGGAGAAATACGTTTTGCCATTGCGTACTAGCTTCAGCACGACCCGAGGTTTCTTTATCCAGATGAAGCTAGAAGGAATAGTCTTACCTGAAGGGAAACTCCCCCCAGAATTCATCAAGGTAAGGGCCACTAAAGACAAATGAAACACTGAACAAACAGACTAATTAGAGATAGAAAAAAGATAACTCAGCATCACCTGTTAATGATGGAATCATAATTACCCTCAATGGAACACAAAAGGTGACAGTAAATGAACAAAAAACCGGTGTTTCAACATCTACTGCCTCAGGTAACCAAGCAAAAGAACAACTATGGCTTCACCACTGCAGACCTGATGAAGATGAATGGCCGCTGTGATGAGGCCCTGAGGGAGATCTTCCACATGTCCTATGTGTGAGGAGCCCATGATCTTGTGACTAACTAGATACACACAGTTATGTATTTGTTTACTAATGAAAGGGTTCCTTGATAGATGAATTAGGGGATTTGATGTGTTTTCTTGTAATTAATTATGTATATGTTGTCATTCTCCCTCCACAGATAAATGTGATCATGCAGAAGTCTTAAAATCTGAAGCATGTTAATTTTTAAAGCAGATATTTGAACTTGTTTTGTTGATAGAGAGAAGGATATTTCCCCATAGTGACTGACTGTTACTCTCACACACAAAAAAATTAAGTTGACAAAGACCTTAACTACCAATTATTCAACTCATTCATCAAAAATGGGTTTGTACATTTCTCCATCTAGGCAAATTTTCATCTTACTGACAGCTGATTTAGATAAATTGACTTGGGCCACCTTGTCTCCACTAGAGGGCACTGTTTGCTAGATATAACTTCTACTCTGTGCTTTGCTTCTGCATCATTTTACCTGTCTCTATGCAGGGTGATATGTCAACTGCTTAGCACCATCCATGAGCATATTCACTGCCTGTATAAGCTCTCTGATGCTGTATCCATGTTGGACATGTTGCTGTCACTGGCCAATGCATGCACCATCTCAGACTATGGTGAGTATGAATCACTTGATTACTGATCTCAAGTCTGTCAGACTTTCAAATTAACCTTGGAGAAATGTGATGTGTTGTCTGAGGGAGTGCTGTGTGCACACAAGGCAGCTCCCAGGCACTGTCACACATGACATAGAGAAACTGATCCACTGAGCTGGCAGCTCTGCTGGCCTCAGTTCTTTTTTCTGTAGGTCGTGGGCAGCACCAGCCTCATCAGCCACGTGGTGGGTGGTGAGCGCTGGCCCTCAGCTGTCTGAAACTGTCTCTCCGTAGACACGTGCTGACTGCCTGCCCCCTTCTATCCCAGCCAGCTTGTACTCAGATTACCCTTCTTACATAAGTGTGCACTGGTGTGCTGTATTTACCGAGAGAAATCTCCCCAGCAGAGGAGCTAACTGCCTTTAACCACTGCACACCTTTCTCAGAAATCCGTCTTTATGATATAGTGACACACTTCTCAACCAACCTGCAGTTTTGTGTATATGCATTAAATAATGTAAAAGACATCATATGCTGAATTAATTATAGAAATTTTACACAGCAATTATAATCAATGAGCCACAGTTATTTAGCGTTACACTACAAATGTATTTTAATGCTTTAGCACAAACCAGCTTATTATGTTTTTGTCTGCTTTGTTTGCCAGTGCGCCCAGAGTTTACAGACACACTGGCCATCAAGCAGGGTCGTCACCCCATTCTGGAGCGAATAGCTGGACAGCAGCCTGTATCAAACAATAGCTACATCTCTGAGGGCAGCAACTTTGTCATCATAACAGGACCCAACATGAGCGGCAAATCCACTTACCTCAAACAGGTGGCGCTGTGTCAGATCATGGCTCAGATAGGTCAGCAGTAAATCTTCTCATGTGAATGTTAAATGCAAAGCCACATAATGCCATACATTTATTCCCTTTGATTTTTGAGTGAAACCCCGACCTTATCATTCCAGGCTCTTTTGTCCCTGCTGAGTACGCTTCTATTCGTGTGGCCGATCAGATTTTCACCAGAATTGGAGTAGATGATGATTTTGAAACTAACTCTTCCACCTACATGTTGGAAATGAAGGAGGTATGTCATCTTTTTACTTGGGGGGAATGCTCACATTCCTAAAATAACTATTGATCTGTAATTGACTGTTTATTTCTTCCTCAAAGATTTCATACATAATCCACAACGCAAGTGACAGGTCCCTGATCATCATTGACGAGTTGGGACGTGGTACCAGTGCTGAGGAGGGCATCGGCATTTGTCACTCAGTTAGTGAGTTCCTCCTTAGCCGAAAGGTAGAACATGCACTACAATAGTTCTGTACTGCCACGCCTCTCTCTAAATTAAAAACCAGACAAATTAGATTGCTATGTCCGATATTTATCCTTTAACTATTAGTAGTCTGGTGCAATACACCTGTTAGGTCAACAGCGAAGCAGGAAAATAAATACGGGAATCGTGCATACTCAGTAGTGCATTAATCTTGAAGGTGTGTCCTGTTTCTTTGCTGTTTGCAGGCGTTCACTCTCTTTGCTACGCACTATCTTGAACTGTGCCAGCTTGAGTCTCTTTATCCCAACGTGGAGAACCAGCACATGGAGGTTCAGCATACACGCATCGGTGACGCTGGTGCTGAAAGAGTGGTGTACACATATTTGCTAAACCGAGGATGCTCTGAAGAAAGGCACTATGGTACAGAATTAGTGGATTCCAACTGCAGTTCTGTTGACATTTGTCAGGAAAATGGCTACAGAGTTTGTGTTTGCTTTTCTAGGTTTGAGAGCAGCAGAACTGACTACCCTTCCCTCAAGTTTAATCCAAGAGGCCAAGACACTTGCCTGTAAAGTTAGCCAGCAGCTATTGGTACGATTCTTAGGTATCAGATTGTGACTTTTTGTCCTCCTGTCGTGCCTCAACCTTTTTTTTGACAATATATTTTAGCTGTTGCTTTTCCAGCATTCCCACTTGCCGTGCAACAAAAAACTAATTCTAATTCCCACAAAGCCAATATAGACCCAGAGAGAGTCAAATATCATGCCACGGCCAACAAGGACAGATAGCACAACTGATAACCATGGTTTACATGAGAGAAATGCTGCATACAGACATGAAGGCCTAGAATGTATTTTATTTGTCCAGGCCAAACATCACAGAGATCCAGAAACTCAGAGGCAGAGAGCTGTGTACCACCTGGCCACCCGCCTCCTGCAGACTACCAGAAACTCCAGACTGGACCCTGACAGCCTGCGTATGTATCTGAAGGGACTGAAGAAGCAGTATGAGGCTGAGCTGCAGGCTGCAGGGCCGTCAGTATCCATTGATGCAGAGGAGGAATGACTGACTCAGTCTTACAGCCTGGAGGAACTCTGATACACTATGAAAAATGAAAAATTGTTGTCTAATAATCAATACAGGCCACACCTAATTCAAAAATTGGCCTATTTGATATGAAATTGATTTATAAGAATTCTAATGGTAATGTTATTTGGCTGTCTTTACAATATAACACCATAATAGTTAATTGCTGTAATCTGTGCAGGTGCTGGAGAAATATAGTTCTGACATCTAAAATAATTAAAAATGATTGATGATTAAGAGTTGCTGTCCGCTACAATGCATAGGCTACAGGAAGTTCTATAGTTTCTATATTAAAGTGCTTTTTGGCAGGGCTCATGCGGTTACTCAGCATAATTGACGAAGTTGATGCATTTTAATTGATGCCTGTATTTATGTATTTATTTTTTATTTCAGTTCATCATAAATGTTTTCCTTCATTATCACTCTGCAGTTATTACATCCTGATGTTTTTGGCTTCAGTCACTGGTCAATGCTACAGTGAACTGTGTTAAATGTAAACATTTCCAAAGGCCCATGACCAAAAAAAATGCAGGGTTACTTCAAAATATTGCACAGCATAAAGGTAGTTTGTACATTGTGTGCAGATTGGATGACTTACCACAGCAGCACAATGCAATGCTCAAGCAGCTGAAGGCAAACACTATTTTATGTGGAGGCAGTTTCCATCTGTTTGCCTCTCTCCTACTCTCTGTGCTCACATATCCTATATTTTATTACAGCTGAATTCCCAATACAACTGTTCACATTCCCATATTTTTCTTGCTCTGTTGTCAGGTAATGAAACAAGTAAAAAATAGTGATGGAAATGTGGTTTATTTAGGCTACACGTTAACCAAACGGCTACACTGCACCTCTAAAAAACAGATTTTATAACTGCTGTTTTCTGATGACAACTGCCGAGCTGTGAATGCAAAGGTATTTTCATAAAAGTCAAAGCCCAAGCCAGAAAACAATCACACAAAAAAGCTAAAAGGAGTTGCTCGATGCCTCTGAAATATCTGCAGTGTCCTCGCTGCACTTTTTTTTTTTAATATGCCAGTCAAACGTTTACTGTTGACTCAAGAAATAAGCCCTTGCTTTTATTTATTTCATTTATGTTGGGATTTGTATTTTAAATCTGCATTTTCGGTTATTGCGTATTTACACAGTGATATAGTCAAAATTAAACGAACTTTAATTACATTTTGCATGTTTTGAAAGAAAAAAACACATAATTTAGGTTAACGGATTATTCGGTAAAATACTCGATGTAAAGTCAGTCGGTGTTAGCAGCCCCTACTTCTACATACACATGTGCCTCTGGACTTTGGGGAAGTGTATTGACCACTCCCCTCATTTCTTTAGACTATCGTAAGATTTGTGATCCCACTATGTGTGGGGAAGGCGGGTCTTCGTGTCGTTATGTGATGCGTGTTGACCGGAGCGCTCGGTGTGGCACGAGTCTCAAAACGAGCGCTCCTCAGCAGGCCGACTATGACCCGCCCCCGCGAACCAGAAACACCCGACAGTCTGCCTGTGACGGATAGCGCAGGAGAAAGCCAGGCTGGAGCTGCTCTGGGAAGTCAGGAATCTGCAGGAGTCAACGCAGAACAACGCCATTTCACCACCAGCTGAGGGAACAGCACACTGAAGCTACAGGTACTCCGTGAGCAGCTGTTTCCGCACATTTCGTGTTTATTTCTCGTCAGAAAGCGGCTCAGGCCGGTCTTAGCACAGCTTAGCTCCTCACGCAGGCCTGGGAACGGCCCTCAGGACTTTAACGGCAGAATGGAGCAGCAGACCGGGTCAGAGATTTCAGGAGAGAGGGAGGCTGGGGCAACAGCAAGACGAGGCCCGTGAGGGTAGATGTCCACGCCTCCAGAGAGTCTGAGTGTTTGTGAGGGGCAGAAAAGTGTTCCTGCTAACATTCTCGCTGGTCAGTTTTTTTTTTTATCGCTGAAGACCTTCTCTGTACTAATTGGATTGGCCGGCTAACGTTAGTGCCTGGCTCACGTTAGTTAGCTGGTTAGCGTGTGTTATGTTAGCTAGCTCATTTATAGTGCTGAGCTGTAGCCACTCGCACACTAACTTACGAAGTGGTGACGAGCCTTTTTCCTCTATGGACTTAAGGACCAATATAACAACTACTTGTAGCCAGGTCACTTTGGAGCCTCCACAGTTAAACACTGTTGGCCAGTCATTTTGAGGAAGTTATCTTGTCGACATGTGTGCCTCTTCTTTCGCTTTCTTGCCTCACTTGATTATATCGTGTGACATATGACCTAGCTGGGCTAACTTAGCAAGGAGATTAGATAACTCGTGCTTATTCAGTGATTACAGGCTGTATTCATAGACAGCATTTGTCTTGGTGTAAGAACAGCTGCCATTACGTATCTGGTTCAGTAGACTGCACAAGGCCGACGATTTACGTTAGGCATGACCTAGCATGCTGGGACATTTAGTACTCCACATATGAACTGGCCTCGGTGAATGGTGAGGTGGCTGGATGGACCTCACCCTGTCTCGAAGACAAGTTAGGATGTTGTGACTTATTTTTGGTACCTCAAATGAGCTACAGTTACGGTGGAAAGCCACCTACATCTGTAATAAAGACATGATGGTGTCTACATGTCAAAGTGCTTCCTGATGACCTCAACATCTATCAAGTTTATTTTGTTAATCTGGCTTTAATGCAAAGTGAATTAAACACGTTACTGGAGGTCCATGGAAATCTAAAGACCCCACTGGTGTCAGTTTAATAAACTTTGAGAGGCCAGAAGGAGACCCACAAGACATAGATAGATAGATAGATAGATAGATAGATAGATAGATAGATAGATAGATAGATAGATAGATAGATTAAACCTTTATTGATCCCACAGCGGGGAAATTTACAATGTAACAGCAGCAAATGGAACAGAATAAAAAGGAGAGCAGCACACAATGCATACAGTGCACAGATATAAATATTTTCTCCTAGAAAAAAAATACAATATTTACAGCAACATTCCTATGAAATTGCACAGCATCATTATGTACATTTTTATTGCACAGTTTGTAGGAGGACATGGGCTCAGCTTTGTCTTGTTGCCAATTTCTTTGAGGTCTATTTGTAGATAAGCTCTTATCTAGGATGTTGTATTTGATTTCATTTGTACTGTGCTTTTAAATTTCCTTGTTACTGCCTGTCATGGGGCAGCAGACCATTTCAGAGGGCTATTACCTATTTGTTAATGTTTTCCAATTTAAACAGATACAGTTATTGTGTACTTAGATACTCTCTGTTTAGTTTATTACTGGAATGCTGATAGTGGAGAATCAGTTTGGTATCCTTACAGCTTTACTATTTTGACATTTCCAGTTCCTCTGTCAATTATTTGAAACTAAATTGCGTTTAATTAGCTGCGATCACTAAACTCTCTGGATTAAATGTACTGCTTTTGAATAGTAAAAGTTATTTTATAATCGATATAAGCAAATCTCTCTTTTTCGCAAATATTACCATTAAAAATGACAGTAAGATTTTCATGTGCACAGCTTTAGCGCAGGGGAAACCCTGGTTGTGTGAGACTTTCATACTGTACACAACTGTTCAAAGTTTGGGGTCACCCAGGTAATGCAATGTTTTCCATGAAAACTCGTGTTTTTATTCATGTGCTAACATAACTGCATGAGAGTTTTCTAATCATCAATTAGCCTTTCAACACAATTAGCTAACGCAGTGTAGCATTAGAACACAGGAGTGATGGTTGCTGGAAATGGGTCTCTGTTCCCCTATGTAGATATTCCATTAAAAATCAACCATTTCCAGCTAGAATAGTCATTTGCCACATTAACAATATGTAGACTGATTAATTTAATGATATCTTCAATGCAAAAAATGTTTTTCTTTCAAAAATAAGGACATTTCTAAATGACCCCAAACTTTTGAATGGTAGTGTATATTCCAATGTCAGACTTTGTATAATGTATACTAGAAAAAATGTACACTCATCTCAAGTAGCTCTAGTTTTGTGTACCGTCCTGGGCTATTGATGTGCTTTTAAGTGACTTGTCGCCAGTTTAAAGACATTAAGTGTAGAGTGTTGCATGGCCTGATTTTCAAGTGCTGTCTGTGCTGTGTTTTGAACTGGATAGTTATCAGGAGTTGCCTCTGCGTCCATGCCTGCCAAATCAGGAGGCCTGGCCAGCCAAGTGGGTAGATTCCGGGGAGCCAACAGCCCGAGAGGGCTTTGTCCTCCGGGCTCATTTTGATGCTGGGACAAGGTTCAGGCTGCACAAGGAAGCTCATGCACCTTTCACTCTGAGGCCTGAAACTGAAAGAAAACAAGCAAGCTTCAAACTTTTACACTACTCACTCCACCCATACTTCACATGCCAAGAAGTAGCGTTGCTTTAGAAGTTATTTTACGGCTTGGTCTGGTCTGACATGGGAGTTTCCTGGAGTATACAATGACTGCAGCTTTTAAACGTTTCCTGATTTGGTAGCCCCCGAAAGTTAGCAGCTGTATTTATGTCAAAACCTTCTTGTATATGCAGAACATACTGTACTATAGTGGCTTTATTTTGTAAAACTTGGAACATGGCCAAACTTGGTCATGTCCATGTTTTAGACAATCATATCATTCAGAATACTAAAATGCGTTTTAGATTTTTCTGTGCTGCTTTGATAGAAGTTTTCTATACTGATATGTGTCTGTCCATTATAAATGACACACCTTTGAATGAGATTACAGGTAATGATACTAGGATATATAGTTTTGTAAAAGGCATGTAAAGACTAAGGTTGCGATATCATGGTATGTGAATTTGCATAGTGCAGTTTAAACCATCACCTGTTCATTTGCTCATGATTAACATATTTTTTATGAGCTTGCCCCCAGCTAGTTTACCGAGGGTGGATGAATTTATACCACTTGTCACAGATGGAATACCAAATTGTCAAAGGAATTGAAATGAATGGGTTAAATGCAAAGACACTGAATCTCAACCAGCTATTAAGATGAGATGTTCAGATGTATTTGTTTGAGCCAAAGCTCTTCATAAAATGTTACATAATGAAAAGTGAAAAAAAAATAGTTTCAAAATTGTTACATAATTAGGAGCTTTTAGTTTATGCTCAGTGGAAAGGTCTGGTGCTAGAAAGGCAACATAATTTTTCAAAGTTAGATAAGTCAAATATTAAACATTGTAACAGGGCTGGTACATTTTTTTTTGTTTCCTGGAAGGTGTAGTGAGTTTACAGTGAAACCGTGCCAATATTATACTATAAGCCTGTCAGTCCTCAGGAAGCCCTGCAGTGGAAAGTTATTCTTAAATGTATTATCATTGGTAATCTGCTTAATCCAAATTACTAAAGAGGTCTGCTCTACGACACTGACTCCTACGCTGTATTGCTGCCACAGATCTTGGGTGTAGGAGTACTTCAGGTCATTCAGCATTTGTGCCACTCTGCATTGTTGGTAGCACAATGCTGCTGTCGTCACCCGAGGCTTAACTTCTGCCCATTTTCAAACACGGTAGTTTTATTTTTGTAATAAGCATAATAAATTTGCACAAGTTGTTGTTGTGTCAGTTTGCAGGACATGTATAAATCTTTAAAAAGGGATGTATTAATCCTATTAAAAATTCTTGCAGTCTCTTTGACGCTGCCTCTCACAAATCTGCAGTGCTAAGATTGTCAGATCAAACGTGTAATCCAGTTGATCAAACAGAAAAACATATATCCTGCAGAAATACAGTAGTAAGAGTTATCATGGAGAAAAATATGTCATCCCTTTATCTACGCTGATTCTACTTAAGACTGCGTCGCCTTGAGGAGTGATAGTAGTACACATAGTTCTTCACAATATGTTTGGCATTTGCTAAGTTTATGACGTCTCATGGCCTCTTGACTCTTAAAATGTTGCCTGCAGCAGAAGAAGAACCTCTTTCCCCTTGGCTTTTATCAGGCGAGCTACAGGTAAGACAGACCTCAGCGTGTGACACTTGCATGTGGGTATATTTTTGCCCCTTGCAAATCCATCCTGATATGAGTTTGGAATGTCACAAGTCATCCTTGTGGGGGCAGAAGGAGGGAAGGAACTAAATGAAACATTGAGCTACCTTCTTTAAAGCCTTGTTGCTTTTCTTATGACCTATTCTGTCTTTTAAACCAATGGAAGTGAAGTTGATTGCTTTTATTCTCATCTAAGAACTGTTCTTCTATCTGCCTCAGTCTGTGTTTGTAGTGAAAGTGCGTCCGTCTATGTGGACCTATATAAACATAAAGAGGATGTTAAGCTGTGTAGCTGGGGTAGTGTTGTCTAATTGGATCATATCACTAAGAGGACAGGGTGTCAGTGAGAGTCCTCACTTGCACCCTCTCAGCACTATTGATGTACTCACACCTCCTCAACCTCACACCCACCACGCACACATCTCTTATTTGCACCAGTTTACACATCACAGACTGGCTCTTCTAGCAGTGGTTGACCTGCAAATTAATATTCTTTCAGAGCCCAGGCAAGTGCAGCGTGACTGTTATTAGATGAAAATTAGCATCAAGCTGAATGCCCAGCTCATATTTGAGCTAGTGTTGTAGAAATCTGTCAAAATGTCAAACATACAGAAAGCATAAGATATACAGATGCATACCACAACATGAATTAAACAGACAAAGTGGCTTAAGCGAAACATTGTTTGCCTCCTTTTCTTCAGAATGGCAGTGGATATCTACGACTCTCAGTACCTGCTCATCCTGGCCCCTTCCCTGGTCATCGCCCTGATGTTCCTCTTCTTCTGGCTCTTCATGAAAGAAACCTCCTACGATGAGGTGCTGGCAAGGCAGAAACGTGACCTCAAACTGCCACCAACCAAACCAGACCCCCGTAAGAAGAACGAAAAGAAGAAGAGCAAGAAGAAGGAGAGTGCCAGTGGAGGAAGCGGTGGTGGTGGCGGCGGTGGAGAGTCGGAAGAGGATCTGCGGGATTTTGATGTGGCTGATGGAGCCAACAGCTCCACTATGGAGGTAGAGGAGGAACCTGTACCAGCTCCTACACCAGATCCTGCTCTACCGACACCCACTCCATATGTGCCTGTTTCAGTGTCACCAGAGCCACCTACTGGTCTGAGGGAAAGAAAGAAGAAGGAGAAGAAGGCTGCCAAGGCTGCAGCTGCCGCCGCGGCTGCTGCTTTAGCGGCAGCAAGTTCCCCTTCTGAGGAGCCAGAAATAAATGGCTCCAAGCCAGTCAGCCGCAAGACAGAACCACCTCTGGCTGCGAGCAAACAGTCCAGTGTATCATCTCTGCAACTTGAGACTCCTGTCCAGGTTCAGGCTGTTCAGGCTCCTATTCAAGCTCAGACGCCTTCCCAAATCTCTGGGAAGAAGAAGGAGAAAAAGAAACAGAAAGTAGAGCCTGGTCAGTAACAAAGAGTAAAGTTCAAAGTGGGTGTGCTGCTGTGTGTGTGTTGTTGGTTTTTTTTGTTGAGAAAACACTAATTAGCTGTTGTTTGGAATTAATACTTTAATTGATTTACAGTACATTTTGCTTGAAAAAAATAGAGGACAAATAAAGCCAGTAGATGAAAAATATCATTGAATTGCAAGATAATTGAATATTCTCTTGTAGACTGAGACTGACTGTGTTCTCCTCTTGCTTTTTGTTTTCCAGCAGCAGATGACCAGCAGTCAGAAGTTAAAGCAGAGCAGGCCCCAGCACCAGCAAAGAAGGAAGCTCCCATTGTGGCTGAAACCAAAGTTTTGGATGGTGCAACTCCAAGTACCACCAGCGGAAAAAAGAAGAACTCCACAAAGAAGCAGAAGACCGAGCATGGTAATAATGATATTATTACAGATGCTAATTATAGCTCACTTTTCTTTATACCCCCTGGACAATGGCTTAAACTAAAGCTTGCATTTCTAATGAGCCTTTCCCCCCCAAACCCAGTAGATGAAACCCAGATTTTGGCAGATACAGCAGCTTCTGCCAACCACCAGGCAGCCCATAATGATGATTTGCCATCCAAAGCATCTGGCAAGAAACAAAAGAATGAGACTGATAAAGGTAAGAGGTAAAGCAAGGTCTCATCTGTCTTGCCGTTTAACCCTCCCTAAATTGAGTGTTCTATTTTTTGTGATTTAACAGAGAACACAGAGGTGAAGCTGAAGGATCTGCTCTCTGGACTGTCCAGCCTGACTCTGTCAGAAGCAGAGGCTGTCAGTGTGATAGCTCTCCTTAGAGAGAAGAGCCCCAATGCCTTGGATGCCTGGCACAAAGTGAGAGACTTAATGTGATAAATTTGAATTAGGTGTTATGACAAATGGCATTTCACACTATTTGCATTTGGTAGAGTACATGGTATTTGTAGTTTGACTTGCTGGGCTTACTTTTTAATTTCCTTGTCTTTCACCACCAGTCTGCTGTGAGGCCTGATCCTGCTGCCCAGGAACGGGAGAAGCTTCTTACAACTCTGCAGGAGGAGGCCTCCATTGCCAAAGACAAAGTGAAGCAGCTCAGTCAGGTCTAGATTCCAACATTTTATCTAATGAAGTACAAAATGATGATTGGTTTATTTCCAGCTTAGTTGTTCCATTGCAGGAATATATCCAGTTGTTTCAATAAAGAGTTTTATATGCCCTCTTGTTCCCATGTTTTAGGAGCTTCAGGTTGAGAAGCAGAAGACGGGTCGGGTGGAAGCTATGATGAGAGAGCAGCGCGCAGCCATGGAGAAAGAACTGGGAAGCATGCAAGCCAAAGCACAAGGCAGCTGTCTGGAGCTTCAGACTATGCAGATAAAGGTAAAGTCTTTGATTTAATGTATTATCTGTACATTTACTACACATGATGCCATATTAAATCATCACTATATTACTAATTTTAGTTAATATGGTGGGAAAAAAATTGGAAATTAAATGAATGTGTATCATGTGCATGTAGTTTCAGCAGGTGAGGGAGCAGCTGGAAAGCCAGATCACTCGACTGCAGCAGGAGAACGGTATCCTGAGGGATGCAGTCAGCTCTGCCACCAACCAGATGGAGAACAAGTCAGTGTTGCACTACTCCTCATGCTCTCAGCTTACGTCTCATGCTCGGCTTGGTGAAACATTGATCATGATCCAATTCATATTAGAATTTAACCTCATTGATTATTCAATTTTACATTATCCTCCATTACACAATATTAAATGCCTTGTGCAAGCTATTTGCAGTTTGCTTTTTCATCAATTTCCCACATTAATGCTCCATCAACCATGTTCATATTATGTGTGTGTGCTTGATAGGAATTCAGCGGAGCTGAACAAGCTGCGTTCTGAATATGCCGGTCTGATGAAAGAGCTGGCAGACAACAACAGCAAGCTGCAGCAGGAGGAGCACCAGAGGAAGTCGCTGGAGGTCAGCTACAAGCAGAATGTGTCCCAGCTGGAGGTACGCTAATCCAGATGCGCAATGTGTTTATTTAGCCTGTGCTTCAGTTTCCCCAGCCGTGACAAAAAGGAACTGGGTTGTACAGAACCTGGGCATGTAGTGCAGCTTCGGATCTGGGTGGTGGGTGTGGCAGCACTACCAGGGAAATGGGAGGAGGGTTTTAGTGGAAGTCCTGGGGAGGGTTGTGGGAAACAGAACCTGAGCTGGGAGGATTTTGTTGGCTTTAGAGGATGGAATGTTTGAGGCTTTGTGCTGTGTATAAACAACACTTTTCCTGCTAGACGTTCAGATCAGCCTTTCCTGGTTTTTCATGGACCG
Source organism: Amphiprion ocellaris (assembly GCF_022539595.1). NCBI lineage: Eukaryota > Metazoa > Chordata > Actinopteri > Pomacentridae > Amphiprion > Amphiprion ocellaris. Next base: position 15,780,276 of record NC_072785.1, read on the forward strand.
TGATCATAAGATGGAAATGTTGCTGGCTTGACAGAGACAAGTCTTGGCAAAGAACTAAAGCACAATGCCAGGAGCTGAGAGTTGCACAATTTAGAAAAATCAATAAAGCAGCCCACATGTCTTGTAATTTAGGCTTACCATTCATTTCTTAAGATAGGCTCTTGACTTTATTGGAATTTTTGATTTAAAAAGTGACTTTTATTACTTTGTAGAAATTCTGACTTTATGCAGATCTTTTTCAACAAAGCTTAAGGTTTTAATGCCCACTCAAACCACCAAAATTTTATAAGCACTTGTCTCCTAGTGCAATGGGTGGAAGAAAGGTGTTGACCGACTTACATGTATTTCTCAATCCCCCAGGCCCAACTGCAGGATGCCAAGCGTCGCTGGGAAGAACTGCAAAACTTCCTCCACAATGTCAATGCTGAAAGGGAAAAACTTCAGGCTTCTAAGCAAGGTGATGAAACCTAACATCTCACCCTTAAGTTTTAAATTCTACCAAATTAAACTAACTCATCGGGTTATGTTCAGCAACTGAATGGTTGTGTGTGTGTGTGTGTGTGTGTGTGTGTGTGTGGTTACAGAGCTCCACAGTCAGCTGCTGGGAGTAGAGACGGAGATGAACAATAAGAACAAGGAGATCCAAAACCTCCACAGCAGCCTAACTGAAGCCATGGTATCCAAGGAGCGGCTGGAGCAGAGAGTGATGGAGCTTATGGAGATGTCTCAGCACAGTATGCCAGATGACTCATTGCAGGCCAGGGTTCAGGTGAGGAATGCACTGTCACACACAAAGAATAAGTATTTGACATGAATCAAGCCAAAAAAAGACTTCAAGTCAAAATTACAGCAAGAAAAATGGAATTTATTGCTGTATTTATGTAGAGCATCACCACATTAATGTGGATTGGATTGAGATACTGCTGCATCAAACTGTATTATCAATTGCTTCTTAAAATTTCCTCGTCTGCTGAAATTTTGAGTTTATATTGAGATGCTGTGTAAATTTCTCTCTGACAACAAACAGTACACTCCTAATGCTCAGTTATACAATCTGTTTAACAGGAACTTATAAATGAAAACAAAGGCTTTCAGGTCCAGAACGAAACGTTGCAAGTCCAGAATGAGAGCCTGCAGGCCCAGATCTCTTCACAGGTAAATGGGTCAACTTCACTTGCATAAGTCAGTATAAGATGCATAGCTGTGTTTGTATGTAGGCTAATGAGATTTCTCGGTTTCTCATTTAGGCCGCTCACGTCTCCCACATTGAGGAGCTACAAAAGCTGTAAGCAAGACTTTATCTTTTCAGCCACTGTGATTGCATTACAGGCGATATCATTGAGCTTTATTTAATGTATCCTCCAATCTCTTCCCCTGTTCTGCCTAGACTGGCTGAAAAGGAGTTGCAGCGGAAAAGTCTGGAGGATTCTCTAAATGCTGAGAGGAGCAGTGGGGCTAGTAGAGAAACTGACATGCAGGTAAAGACAGAAGAGCGCTTCATCTACTGCCTCTTATACCAACATGACTTTGACTCATTAGTCTGCAGGAATTTGTTGCTGTGTTGAGAATGAATATGGATTGAAGAGTATATACGCTGCCAGAAAGAGGACGTTGTCGCATTTGCAGATATTTTGGGTTCAGATGTCAAATGGATAGAAAAAAATGTTTTGGCTTTGTAAACCTAAGACTGAATTATGAGCGGTATTTAGTTTTTTAAATGATTGCATAACCTGTCAGACTCAGTATTGTCTTGGCATAATAAGCTTGTATTTTCATCTGCAGGCCTTGCACAATGATAACATGTCACTGAAGGCAGACATTCAGAATCTGCAGGCACAGATCTCTGATCAGGTTAGCGGAGTACTTTGACTGTTTTTACAAATTAGAAACCTTCTCTATGTTTGTGTGCTTTTGTTTGACACGCCCTCTCTTTCTGCCTTTGGCTCTCTCCATGCAGACTGCGTCCCAGCTGGCTCTGGACCAGTTCCAGAAGAGGTGTGTATGAAAACTTGAACATACTTTGAATACATCATCTGGTTAGGCTTTTCAACTAAAGATCCATAATTAATAACTGAATGACCTTATAAAACATTGCTTTCTATTCAGTGTCCGGGAGAAGGAGGAGAACATGAAAACTGTAGAGGGTCTGTTGGAGAAGGGGCTGATTGAGGTGGCCAACAAGGAAGAGGAGCTCAAGGTGAACATTTTCTCTCATTTGGAAAGGAACAACCAACAGTAGCAAATCTTTATAATATGCTGCCTCACACATACACCCACATTAGACTGACATCAGCATTCTTGAAGTGACTTTGCATCTCTGTTCCAGCCTTGTAATCACAATTTGTAATGGGCAAAAGTTGTTAAGTAGTTTGTTTCCCCTAACACAGGCTGTAAGAGAAGAGAATGAGGCACTGAAGCAACAAATCGAGGACTTTAAGAAAAAGACAGCAGAACAGGTGAGGTCTAAAATCACTATTGAAAAGGATTTCTAGAGTGTTTGATTTATATTGTGTCAATTTTACTCATTTTTTTCCTCTAATCAAAGGCATCATCAGAGTCAACAGTGGAAGATCTCCAGAGCAAGTAAGAGCATTTAGATATTTATGAAACTTAATAATAATAGAGAGAAAAGCTTTATTTCTGGCAGCCTCATGTTCATGACAGAGTTACACAGACAGATATAAATGTCTAATTGTAGTTTCGGTAGCTCTAAGCAGTCAGCTTTGCACATGTACTGAGATGAAGAGAAGCTGATGAAAGTCATAATTACATGTTGGGAAATCAAAGGCTACTATTTCACTTTACTGTGAGCACATCAAAACTAATTCCTCCTGGCACTCAGGAACACTCCTCAGACACACCCCTCTTAGTAATTCTTTAAACATCCCACTTCCACTGGTATTGTATCCTGTCTGTTGTTAAATGTCTTATTGTAGTGGATGTTGTGTTTGAGATGTAAATGCATTCATTGTGATGATCCCTTGTTTTTTCTGTACTTTATAGGATCCAAGAGAGGGATGTGAAGCTAAAATCAATGGAAGAGAGTCTACAGGCAGCACAAGACAACAGCTCTGCCAGAGAGAAGACAGTTGAGGTGCGAACTTTTCTGTATTGGTTTGATGAATTCAGAAGACCACAAATTTTATGTCTCATATTGTTCATGTGGCATTGTCTTTTGTTGAGCTCGTGTCTGAATCAATTTTTGTCTCACAGGCTCTGGAGCAGCAGTTGGCTGCTCTGCAGGCAGAAATGGAGCAGCTGAGACAGAAGGAGACACCAGAAGAGCCGAACAGTTCTGCTACCCAGCTCCAAGAACTCCAGGCTCAGTATGTTAACCACTCACTTGACCGTGTAGTTTTCTAGCACACCCCTTTCAAATCAGACGATTGACGAGAAAATCTGACCCACAGAGTGGCGGCAAAGGACCAGCAGATCCAGATGCTGCAGACTGAGCTGGAGGCAAGGACAAATCAGCTGAGTGAGAAGATGGAGCAGGTACACCAACAGGTGAGGAAGGACTTCAGAAAGGAAGCTTTCACAACAGTGTGCAGAGGTTACACATTTCCTGGCTTGAACCAGGAAGATTTATTCAGCCATGAAAGATGTTTTTGTTGCCAAAGTAAATACTGGAGAACAAGTGACATTTGAGCAGAGGGGTCTCTTGAGAGAGGTAAAGGGTTTTTACAGTCAGGAGAGTTGTTTTGTTCTAAGTGTCATGAAATATTTACCGGTAGTTGTCATTCACATGTAGTTTTGTCTTTTCTCTCCCCTGCTCACATAGCAGTCGCACACAGGAGTGCCAAGCCCAGAGCTTCTTACAGCGTAAGTAATGTTGCGTTCCTTCCATCTGTGTTCTTATTTTGAGGATCTTTTATCATGCATTGCATGATGTCTGATAATTTTCATAATGAGGGGTTATGCTGTTCTCTTTCAGGTTGTCGGAGAAGGACAGCCAGGTTACCAGTCTGCAGGGAGAGCTGGCTGAGCTGAGGGACTCCCTAGAGCTTCACAGGAAGAAGAACAACGTAGGTTTTCTACATTGATGACCTGAACTACAACACCACTGGCAGTTCTGGTCTAGAAATCACCACCCGCCCCTTATGTGTTACCACAAAACACTCCCCTCGTGCAGTTGCACACTGCATATATCCATACTCCCTGTTGTCCACTGCCACTTGTTTTGCTTTTTGTTCTTTTCATATGTTTTAAAACCCAAATCGAAAGCTTTCTTTAGCTAAGGTTGTGTATTCACTATGATTACACACATCAGTACCGATGTGTGTTTTGATTTGAATTGCTTAAGCTGAGCATTGCATAAGAGGGTTTCTAGCCTACTCTTGTTTTGCCTGTTTCAGCGAGCTTGTTTGTGCTTGTGGGTGATTCAGAGCATTAGAAACTCGCCTATGTTTTATTTTTAAGCGAGCTATATTTGATTTGACAAATATCTAAACATATTTATGTGTTTATTGCTGTATGCACTATGTATTTTTAGATATCATTGCCTTAATATGAATAGAAAGTACTGGAAGAATGTTATTACTGTATTACACTTGAGCTCAAAATTATTCATACCCATGCCAAATTTTGTTAAATAGTGAATTTTTATTTTGACAAATGTCTTTCCTCTAGTTGGAAATGAAATGAACACTGCAGCAGGAGGCCAGTTTTTTCTGAAAACTGTCCAATGTTTTCATCCATAATCTTAATGTAATCCAGTCTCTCATTATGCAATTTCCTTTAACAAAGTTAGCACTCCCATTGACTGAAAAACACCCTCGAAGCATTACATTCCCACCACCATGCTTGACTGTGATGATTGTGTTCTTCCCTGCGTCTCAACAACTTAACTTTTATCTCATCTGGCAACAGAAGGAATGACCAAAAGATTTCTTTGTCCAGGTGAGCTTTCATGCGTCTGTCTTTGGGGAGTCCTACTTGGTCAGTGTCCATTGAGACCAACCTTCTGTAGTGTCTCCTGGAGTTTCTGCCTTGTTGGTACAAGAATTGTACCGATTTATGAAGATGGTTTGATGGCGATCCCTTTATTGTTCTTGGCCCCTTGCGTTACCATTTTTACCACAGTTGTCAGTTTTGGCATCCTGCCACAACCTTTGAGATTTTTCAGTGTGGAACTCTTAGTACTTTTTTTTATGCTTGGAACTGTGGCCAGTGGCACTTTAAAGCACCTGGATATTATTTTGCAGCCTTTCCCCTTCTTGTGAGCACACAATGTCAACTGTAAATCAGTGACTGACCCAAATACCAAGCTCACTTCACTCTTTGGTTTTTGCCATGACTTGCAGTTGACTAGTAGAAAAACTGCATCAGCTGTTCTCAGATTATAGCATATTAGAATGCTTTAGAACTTGGTAGAAATTACCAGGAGCATTTTATATGATATTGAATTTTAATTTTCTCAAACACTTAGGTGCAATAGATAATATTTTATCATTAACAGTTCCAATTTTAACATATTTTGTCATTTGCTTTTGTCATATCCAGCCAGAAGAAAGCTATTAATCGAAAAGAATTATATCAAACTTTGGCAAGGGTGTGAATAGTTTCGAGCTTAACTGTATCTTGCATATGGTGCATGTTGCTTTGACCCCCACGCGGTGTGAGACTGGGACTCTCGAGGCTATTTTTTTTCGTACTTTTTTTTAGCGGTTGGAGCACGGGTGAAAAGCAGAGTGTGGTAATTTTAAAATGAGAAATGCGTCCGGTTTGTTCTGTTACTCTACCAGTCTGTATTTGAGGGTCACTGAATGCATTTCCCCTGAGGCTCAACTGAAAGTAGTATCTCTCTGGAACTGACCAAAACAGGAGCTTCGGGAGAAAAACTGGAGTGCAATGGAAGCTCTGTCAGCCACCGAGTCCATGCTTCAAGGAAAACTCAGCAAAACTGTCAAGGTTCGACACCTCACCTCAGTCTGCTTCACTCTAGTTCCAATCTGATGCATCCCCCCCAAAATGCTGTGTTTTGCCATAATCGACCCAGTGAGATTTCTTTTTCACCATCATCCATAACACCGCTGCATACTCATTTACCTTACTTTTGTTCCTCTCCAATCAATGTTGTTTGGCCTTAACTTTTTAATTGGCTGTGTGTCGAGCTATGCTACTCCTCTCAGGCATGTCAGACTTGATTATTTCAACAAATATCGGTTTTGTTAGTATATACATTTTTTTGGTTAAGCTTTGAAATATAAAAGATGTCTCCTTGGCCAAAGCCCAGGCTGATGCTTGGAAATGAGTGTGCAGTGACTTAGAAATTCACTAGATGTCATTAGATTGAGATTCATGGCAATCATTTTGCAGCTTTCTGTCTTCTTGTCGTGGCATGGCATGTTTTTCCCCTCTCATTCTGCTTTTGTGACTTCATACCGTCAAAATCACCAGTTAATTGAAGAAAATCTGTTCAAATTGGTTTTAATGCATTTTATTTAATGAAGTATGGTCATTCAAAATGGGATGGATTTGCGGCACTGTTATTTTGTTTCTCAATGCTCTGTACTCACAACTGAAACATCTTTGTTCTCCATTGGGAAGAACAAGTACAACTAAATGTAAAGCAAAATCCACTGTGGATTTCATGCAGTTGAGTTGCAGGTCTCTTGGTGTAGCCACTGAGCTGGCTACCTGATAGCTGTTCTATTAAGAGTTCAAGTGATGTGTGTATATTTTTGCTGTCCCCCCCTACATTAGGTAAGAGGACATGCTGAACCATCAGCACAGCAGCTGCTCATCTGCCATTTGAGTACAGTAGAAAGCACCTTGTCAGAGCTGAGCCAAGGAGTTCCTTGGCAGCTGTTGTGTACTGTCAGTGAATGCTGGTTGGTTATATTCAACTCCGCACTTGTCTCAAAGCTCCCTTGTGACAGTGTGTTAATGTGAACAGTGGTTAGAGTGCCAGCTGGCTAATGTTTGGCATACATTCTCCCTTCAGGCCTCAGAGTGACAGTGCATGATGCTGGCCTATTGTGGGAGGACTGATAGCTACCTTTTTATTTATTGAAGAGTTTCAAGGTACTTTTTACAATTTCATGAAAGCAGATTGATGTGTTTGTGGTTCCAGGAGGACTGGAGCATGTGAGATGCTCTGAATCTGAGGTTGCTGACATTTGGTGTAGGTGTGGTCTGTTGAAAAATGCTGATGTTTTCTGAGAGTAAATGGAAGTGGGAGTGAGACAGCATTTATCCTAATGCCCTAAAGTTGTTATACATCATGACATTAAATGAATCAGTCTCATCACTTTGATCGGAGCAGCCTGATGAATGAACTGATTACCGGTTTAAAGCAGGACCGATAGAATAAGAAAAATTCTGTGATGATTTCTGCTTGGATGACCACCGCACCCTGTCATCGAAGTGTCTGAACTGACAGTCAGTTCTCAATCTCTTCTTCTCTTTTTTTTTTTTTTTTGTCCTTGTACACTTCCTGTCACCCTGTAGGAAAACCAGACAGCGCTGGCAGCGTGTCAGGCTGAATGCCGAGATGTTCTGCACAGACTTCTACCCCTTGTGCCTCTGCCCTCTGAACAGGTATGGATTTTTACCTACATACTTACTGTGTTTGAAAAGTCTTTTTACTCCTTCCTAATTTCTCGTATCATGTAATGTCATGTTGTCTAATTGATGTTTGACTTCACTTGTCACCATTGTTGTCCACTAGAACCATCAGGAGTGGCTACACAGATTTGAGAAGGCAGTAGCTGAAAACTCAACTGCACAATCCAGTCCTGCATCAGGGGACTCTGAGGTAAACGGAAAGTAGAAATTGGAAGTTGAACATCATTCTTTTTTTTTTTTTAAACAAGGGTATCAATAAATACTGTCTTCCTTTTAGGGACTGGCAGAGAAACTGAAAGAAGCTGAGGAAACCCAAAGGATTCTGCAGAAAGACTGTGAGACGTACAAGAAGGTTTTGGCAGAGACGGTGAGATAAGATTCTAAAGTTACCATCTTGTCTGCATGGTGGTTTCTCTTCCAAACTGAGCTGTCATTCTCACTGCATTCACAGGAGGGCATCCTGCAGCGCCTTCAGAGCAGTGTGGAGCAGGAGGAGTCTCGCTGGAGGGTGAAGCTGGAGGTATCGCAGGGGGAGCTCAAAGAGGTATACTTTCAGGTTTAACAGTAAACAGCTCCCAGATTGAATACCAGATCACTATTGCATTTTGTGCTCTCTTCATTGTGTCATTCTTCTTTCTTTCACTATAGATGAGTCAGAAAGTCACAGCTCTGGAGCAAGAGATTGAGAGACTAACTGATGGGGCAGAGTTGGAAAATGTCAGTCTACTTCAAACACACTTCCCAAATGTACACTGCCACATTTCTTGTATGACCTGTTGACATTTTTATCTCTGCACTTCTGTTGTGCTCTGCAGCTGAGAAGAGAAAAGCAGCACTTGGAGTCTGAGTTGGAGAGGGCGGAGCGTGAGAGTGCCACCTATGTGACAGAAGTCAGAGAGGTGAGCAGAAAGTGGACTGCTTCACATAGTACTACTTGTAATTCTTCTTCCTATCATAGTGTCCAACCTCCCGTTGCAAAAGCATGAGCTCTGTTGTGAGTCAGTTATGTGTTTGTTTGTGTTTCAGTGGTTTTGTGACATCCTGCAGGCTGTTTATTCAGAGCATATGGAATTCACACAACACTGACATTAAATACTGTTGAATTACACATCCTTCACGTAGCCACCCCTTGCGTTAGCTGTCTTTCACCACTTACTGCTCTAGTAATTTGTGGTCATCCACAACAAGATCCCGTGCTGCATTCATCACTTCATGGCTCTGCATTCCATCTTTATAGATGCCTTATGGCCTGATCAACTTGTATTACTGCATAGACTGTGTACTAGTAGTGCTGTCCTGGATCAACTCCCACAGACTCCCATTAAACACATCATCTCAAACTTAATTTCAGCTCAAAGATCTGTTGACTGAATTGCAGACCAGGCTTGATGGCTCATATACAGAGGCTATCAGACAGAATGAGGAGCTGACATTGGTAAGCGTTGCTCACCCTGTAGCTAGAGCTCCTTTAAAGCCTATCCCTTATTGCAATGGCTCTACACTGACTGCCACTGCCTCAGGATGGGGTCCTCCAACTTCTGCAAAACTTTGGTTCATCATTCATAACCTTTTGTGAACTTGAAGTCTCATGGAAGAGCCATGAATGTGACTCTGCAAACTATCACAAACCAGATTATGAATGATGACTTTCACACTCAATAATACTCACAAGACTAACTTTTCCTCTTCTACACCTGCACTCCACTTCACCCTTTTCATCTGTCTAACAAATAGCTTACTAGTCAACCTTTGGTCTCCCTGCAGAGGACAAAAATGTGTCCCATTTTGTCCATCATCTATATTTTAACTCTGCTGTTCAATCTTCAGCCTTCAAACAAGCCTTGTCAGTCTGTTCTGTGTCAGTTTTTGTCTTGCATTATTGGCACTGTAGGTTTTTTCAGTGGTCACCATGAAATGCCGGTAGTTTTAAACAATATTTTGGTAGTGTTCAGACCAACAGTAGCACGATCAAAAATGTTACCTCGTCACAGATAACGGTGAGGACTGTTCAACTTTCGATTTACCACTTTGCTACATTGTCTTGCAACAATACTTCAGTTGCTTTATCCGGTAAATAATTGGTGAGTTTATCTGGCAGTCATGGAGACACAGGAAGAACTGATTGCTGCAGTAGTAACTTTCCAGGCTTGTAAAATCCTCCATCATTGTACCATAAAGCACTGTACAGCTTTACGGTATCTGATAAGTCTCACTGAATTAATGTATTACTCAGACTGGACTTCCCAGACTGTGATTCTCACTGATACCTGTAGCAACATGCCCACAGCAGCACAGTGCTATTTTCGGTTTGAACATTGCCATAGTGGGACAATTAATTGCTATGAAATGTATACAAATGTTAAACTCTTTATCAGAGGCAATGTTGGTAGGAGGATTTGAATAAATATCCCTTATGTGGATAAAATAATGAACTAGAAGCGGGTTTTACAGCTGCCATTAGGATGCTATAAAATGCTGTAAAGTGTGCTGAGTTTCTGTTTTAATTCCAGCTGAAAACCCAGCTCACTGAGACGCTGTCCAAGCTGGAGGCAGAGGAGAACGAGAGGCAAAAAGTGGCTGGTGACCTGTACAAGGTAAATATTATATTGTATATTTTATCGCAGTGCTGATAAAGGTTGAACTTGTGGCCACATTGTTAACAAGTGGAACTTTGTGGTCCTTGACACAGGCACAGCAGTCTCTTGATCTGATCCAGGGGGAGCTCTCTAATGTGACAGACAACACTGATGACCTGATAGAGAATAGCAGTCTGTCGTCACAGAGAGTAAGTGTCTGAATCAGTTTTGGGTGTCGGTTTCTTCTTAAGAAATGTGTTTCGGTAGTAATATTTGGTGCTTTGTGTTTCTGACAGGAGGAGATTGACAGAAAAGAGAAAATGACTGCAGGACTTAATCAAACAGTCAAAGAACTGCAGCAGCTACTACAAGCCGTCAGCCAGCAACTCACTAAGGGACAAGAAGGGGTAAAGGCCTACTATTTTGTTCCCATTATTTGGTATAAGACAACGTTGTAATATGATAGTCCTGTCTTTCTGAATGCAACTGTACATTTGAATGTCTAAATGTTGTGCCTTTTTCCCCAGGAGGCTGATAAAGATCTGCCCAAGGTATAGTGAGAGGAGGATAGAGCCTCATGCAGCCACCCTGACTGCACTACAGAGACCACCTTTGACCTTCGGTCTTATCACTACCACATCACATCATACTGTCACACCTAGCCACCTCCTCCCTCCATATCTTGATCGCCTCACCTGTACTGTACAAAGCCTCCAACTGAATCTGGCAGAGGCACTGGTAAATCACTCCCAGACTCACTGATGGCAACAAGGGAGCAGGTGGAGGCTACTGTTAATTCCAGACACTCCAGGCACTATACCAAAACCCACACTACGCCACTCCCACCACATTCCTCTTCTTTAGCAGCATCACCAGTTAATTTTTGTTCTAAACTTAATAATGACATCCAGCATAATTTAAACTGTGGCAACCATTCCTCTGTTTTAAAACGCCTGTATTTTTCAGTGAAATCCTTTTGAATACTGCAGTAGTTTTTGTTGTTATTTGTCTCGAGGGCAGTGATACAAATTTCCAACTTGACTAAGCAAACTTTGGGTTTTCAGTCCTTTTCTTCTTAACTTAAAGATATGTATTGTTTAAATGTTCCATTTAGGACCTGCTGAAATACACTGTTGTTGATCTGTTTGCCTCCTGACCAGAAAACTATCACAAACTGTGCATCACCGTGCATTCATAGCTCCATGCATAACTTGGCTCAGTACTGGGTGGGTGAAGGGAGATCAGAAGAGGTCTCAGTATATCAGAAGGGTCACTACGTGACTGTAACTATGGAGATGCATGGACAAATTGTACTCAAGTCTGTACTGCAGCTCCAAAGAGAATGGAGTCCGTGACCCTGGCTGTGCAAAGAGAAAGCCAGGTCAACAGTGTAGAGGTTTTTAATCCTTCTGCAACTACTCTAGGAATAAGCATCCCATATCATCTGTAATCAACACTCGCTATATTGTTGCTAAATTCATTAACACTGAAGATTTTGTTCTTTTTGTAACGGGTGATGTTAATAAAAGGGATGCTTGATAAATCTGTCAGGGGTCTTGTGTTCCTTCTTTTTCTTTTACTGCACTTCTTATTCCTCACCACTGAGGGGCAGCACGCAACCTTAGTTTAAATTTCAAATATATGATTCATAGCCTTGAAAAACCTGAACGTGTACATGGAAATTACAAAGCTTCTGCTCATGTTGCTTTTGCTGGGAGGAAAAATCAGATTGGCAATACACAATAAACATGTTTGTCATGCAGCAGTGTTATTTTAGGTAAGTGTTTTGTATGACAGTTAAGAAGCTTGACACTCTGCAGCTTCAATTATGGAACACTTGGGGTGTGACCAGTTTCGTGTGATGGTAACATGCTGTATAATCCCTCAGAACAGGACGCGCTTTTTTCAGCTTCTGCAAGAGGTTTTACAAAATATTTCCCATCAGTAAGAAGATGTGAAAGGAAATGAGAATGCAACTGATAGCTCAAATAATCCAAAGCTTACCAAGGACAACTCCTGTGCTGGTGGTAGTGTTGGAAAATATCACTCTGGTATGGCCACTTGACACCGAGGGATTTCATAGGAAGGAATATTGTAAGCCCTTAAAGAACATGAATATGAGGGCAAAGATGCACAGATTTTTAATGTTTTAGATCATCACCACCAGCTTCCTATTTTATTGAAAAGCTAAATACAGCTTCTGTGTGTCTGGACCTGACTTGACTTCTGCACAGAAAGCTCTTGCTCTCATCTTTTGCATGTTAAAAGGCCTTTAAAACAACAGGACTGTTGTGTTTGCTGGGAGCAGGGGGGTGTTCAGGTCAGGAGTGCGAGCAACATGGGATCAGCACATTCCTCACATTCTCCCACACTGTCATGCTGCAGTCAGCTGATTAGAGATCTGGCTTTTACCTTCATGGAAACCTCGCGACGAAACATGCGCCACAGCATCTTCAATCTACTTGTTAACTGGATCACGCCAGGAGTGTCTCTCACAGCTTGCTGTTGGAGGCTGCTGTGCCATATGTGCACAATCTACTGTAAAATAGCTGCTTCCTAATATACAACTATTAATGTACATGCCCTGGCTTCTCTTAACAAAACTTGAGGTGATTGAAATGCATTTTATTGTATGATGATGACTAAAGATGAAATTTGTGATGAGGAAAATTTTCTACAGCAATGACACTGTATCCAGTGTAATGTGCCGTACTGTTATTGGGAAAATCTGACATGTCATCCTTTTTTGGGGAAATTAAGGATTTTGAAATGTGGGGGAATCCAGCCATAAATCTACCTGAGGTTACACGCTTGTGCATTCTCCAGTGACTTGCATAGAGAGTGTGACTTGTAAAGCCTGCCAAAGAGCAGTGGAGAAGTTAATGGGGGCTTTGTCTTTCCTTTGTCGTCATTGCTCACACTATGAGTCTCACATGTGCAATTTAGCTTGTTTCAGTAGGCCTCTGCTCTGCATGCTTCTTGTCTGGCAACATTTGACTCCTCCTCCTAAACATAGATTTGCACTCACGCTACGCCAGCACAACTTCAGCAAAGCAGCCCACTCCCTGCATCTGCTCTCCATCAGTGTGGTATGTGCTAGAGAGCCTTTGATCCCCACCCCCCCAACTCTGCTGTGTGTGTGTGTGTGTCAGTGTGTGTGTGTGTCAGTGTGCGTGCAGAAGGGTGAGTCAGACAGACGTAGAAAAGACGGTAGTGCTCTTTTACACAGACAATGCCCAGTGGATGAATGCAAAGAGGAAAGAGACAGTGACACAAAAGAGCAGTAAACATTCATTATACCCACAGCATTAAGGCCAGCCCCTGGCCCTGTAGTTATAGTCCTAATGCAGCCTGATCCTCATGCGCAACTGCTGAAGAAGCTGAAGTTCCCTCATCTGTGCTATTAATGGACAAGTATGTGCAGCTATGAACAGGACCAACAAATGCCAACTATTTGAGAGTACAAATGGAAATTACATCAGTGTCTGTATCTTATTGAACTGAAGAGTTTGAAGTTGTAACACAGAAGGGTGGGGAGGCAAATATCTTGGTGGACCCCAGTGACCCCCTGCTACCTTTTGTTTTTGTGTCAAGTGTTATTGCACTTTGAAACTGAACACCAGTTCAAACAGAGGGCCATAATTGCAGAGGCAAAAGGGCCACTGAAGGGGCCTGAAACAGTGAGAGCACCTCCAGCCATGCAGCTTCTTGTGAAAACAAGACAGAGGCAGTAAAGTGTTGATGAGACTGCCAGACAAAAGTGGAGAAGTGGCACATTCATCAGAAAGGCGTGAGAACAACTGGACCTGTGGGATATGGGAAGAGGTGACACTGGAGGCAGAGAGGCTCCTGACATCCTCACATTAGGTGTGGACATTTAGTTACATTAGTATGTCTGAGAGTCAGTCTCAGAAGAAGCAATTAAGCAAATTACTGGGCCTTGATGTTATTATTAGACTGATTTGCATCTTCTCACATGGCCAGACAGCCGGGCGAGTGATAAGATATTACAGAATGAAATAAGCATGTACCCTTAAGGCCTGCAACCTGCAAAAGGAAAGATGAAAATAAGAAGGTAGACAACAAAATGAAATGATCAAAATGAGCAACAGTAATCTGAAAATTAAACTTCCAGGCATGCAGATAAATAGTGATGTCGTTAGGTTGCATAATCGATCACACAGCCAACTGCAATAAAGTCATAATGAAATAAACCACTCTGAAGAGCCCACAGGGCCACCAACAAAATGAGCAAATCTGATTTCACCGTCTTTTCACTGCCTGTGTGTTATCTCAGTCAGGAATTGTAGCAGGAGGGTTTTTTTTCTGCATGTTTCCCAGTATTACTGCTCCATCTTCAGTAGCCTCACTCAGAACTGTGTAAGTTTAGATATTTCCATACGAATAAAACCATGTGATCCATAGGACATTTTAGTAAAACAGAAGGGACTCCTGTAATATGCATATTAGGAAGATTGTATCAAGATAAGAATTATAATAGTGTTATTCTTGTGATACGTATGAAACTGGAAACTTTGCAAACCTGTCAGAAAAAGTATGATCCCTTTAAGAATTCCCAGATTGTACTCTTTGTTTACATAACACAAGGTGCGAACCATGGAGACTGTGGGGTGGTAAAAATAGGGACTGTTGCATTTGTGGGTCTACTGCTGTGTTTTATCATAAATCAGTTAAACGGAAATGTGTTTTTGTGGTAATTTTAATTACTTTGAGTAAGTGTATATGCAGTTTTTGGCTAGAAATGCTGGTTTGAACACAGCGCGGATAAAGAGCCCCCCCTACACAAAGTAAAGAAGCAGCGAGTGGTACATTCCGGCCCTGCTCCTCGCTGTTTTTGTATCTGCTTTAGAGCGGATTCAACCGCCAAGTAAGTTACGTTTTGCTATGTCACGCTGAGGAAGTTTGAGACCAGTTTATTTATAGAAAACTGGATTTGTGTGGGCACAGACACACAAGCTGCCGCGTATGTGATCTGAAATGAGCGCAGGTCGTTGTTTTTGACGGGAACTCTCGTTATTTCGTGCGCCGTTGGTATTACTGTACAGCTAAGTGAAGCCCGAAGCCTCATGTTTTCGTCAAGCCAAGAGGAGCACTGCGCCCCGTCCAAAGACCCAGTCAAGTACGGAGAGCTGGTGGTACTGGGGTAAGTTCAGACTTATTTTCGAGTCATTTCTCCTTCAAAAGTGAACGTGAAAGAGAGTATTTACATCCAGGCTTCAGGAGAGGACACTCGAGCAGCTAACTCAGCAGTTTCTGGAAGTTTCCTTAAAATAAGCCTGAAGTTAACGATTGAATTTACTCTTATGTAAGGCTAGCTTGTACTTGTACACAGGCGACATTAGATGTATTCAGGGAAAGAGCCCAGTTTAGAAACCGAGGAGCTCACGTTACTCCACAAATTTAGACACGTGCGCAGTCACAAATGTGTACATTGTCGTTTTGTGGACTTTGGTGGCGACGTTTCATTCCCAGATAACCGGGGGATAAAAAACCACAATCACCACATCTGCACACATCAGCCCCCATCAAATGGATTCGTCCGGGACAACTTTAGTAATGAAATGAATCTCACTCAGCAGCTCTGGCCAAAGAGCTCCTGCCCACCTTAAAGTTGGATTCATGGGGTTTTAGGAATTCGGAAGTAGTGATGGTCCCCTCCCCCAGCCCCCAGGGTTCTTCCCTTTTTTCAGTGCTATCAGTGGCTCAGGCTGCTCATGTGATATTTTTTAGGATCCAAATACTATCCTGTAGTTTATTGTTGCAGTAAACAGTCCAAAATCACACACTGTGCCCATCCCAGCACAAGAAGTTCATTTCCTAATGATCAGGTAGGGCCTTTTAAGTGTTAGTAGCATCTGCTTAGGAGTCAGGGGTATGAATTAAATCCTCTATGGTGATATATAGAGTTTTATGTATGTATACTGTGCTATAATACATTTTCTGGGAAAAAAAAGGAGCAACGTTTTTAAAGATACAGCTACCAAACAGTTTGTTCTTTTTAGTCAAAACAATATTATTTGTATCCTTGCCCACAAAGTCAAGTCCCACTAAAAGTCAGGAGACAGATGATATTGTAAGCTTTCTTAAGACATATTTGTGTGATCTTTAAATTAGAGCAGCAGTGGTCAATCGATTAGTTGTCGCTATTAAAGTAATTGCCAACTATTTTGGTAATCAATTAGTTTCAGTAATTTTTTGAGAGGAAAAGTCAAAATTCAATAAGATTGTCTGGTTTCTTTACTCCTCTATGCCAGTAAACTAAATATCCTTGGATTATGGACTAAATGAGACATTTGAGGATGTCATCTTTGGCTTAGGGAAACACTGATTTACATTTTCCACCATTTTATGACATTTTACCGACCAAACAACTAATTGACAAATCAAGAGAATTATCACTGCATTAATTCTTAATAAAGACAATCATTACTTGCGGCCCTACTCCTGGTATACTGTGTATTGTCGCATTGCCGTACAGCAGTCATTTCCAAACTTTCTCTGGTGTCTTTGCTCATTTATGAAAATAAGCTGAATATCTTTGGATTGTGGACAAAATAAGACATTTAAGGATGTCATCTTGAGCTTTGGGAAACACTGATTAACATTTTTCACCATTTTCTGACATTTTACAGAACAAACAGCAAATAATTGAAAGAGGAAATAATCGACATATTAATTCTCAATAAAAATAATCGTTGGTTGCTATATATTGTCACATTGCCCTGTGGTCGTCATTTCCAAACTCTTTGTGGATACAGTTTTCTTTCATAGGCTATTTAGTCAAGATACCTTTTTATAAGATAGTGATTGCAATGTGAACACTTACTTATTTCTATCTCTGTATTCCTTTGGTTATATCAGTAAATTTGGCAATACTTGACGCAGATTTTTAATATTTTATGTTAAAATACCATTCGAATCTTGATGTGTGAACTGAAGCCAGTAATTTTTTACTGGACTGGTATAAAGCCCACAGTAGCCAAACAAAATGTATCAGTGGCACAGAGTATTGAAAACTGAACTGCTTGATTATTCACGTGGTTAATAAACTGGTAAAAATTGCCATTCCAATTTTATGAAAACCAGAATGACATCTTGAGATTACTTGTTTCCTCGACCAACATTCAAATATGCACTCATTTTATGGTTATATAAAACATGGAGAAAAAGAAAATCATAACTGATAATCAAGATTATTTAGCATTTTTGCAGCAAATATGGCTTAAATTATCAATCACAGTGGTTGTTGGAATAGATGCAGCTAAATTTTTTAGATGGATCTTGATCACAACTTTTCAAACTTTAATTTATTAAAGCAAATTTCTTGTATTGTGTTTACAGCACTTAGTGTATGTTTTTAATTATTTTGTGGAAAACCAGATCTTGTTGAGAGAAACGCACCTATTCTTCTTCAACAGTTTAGACGCTGATGCGCGAACTATCAAATTGGCACATGTATTGCAAAATTTCAGACACTACCCATGTGTAATGTGATTTAAAAAAATCGAGCAGTTATTGTGGCAGTAGTGTATACATGTCTCATCTTGTCACGGACTAAAGCTGGTGTGGCTTTTTCCATGTTTATGTCAGACGTTATTTCAAAACCACGACAGTGTTTTTCCAGGATTCGTTCAGCAGAAATTGCATCATTCTAAACTATTTTATTTACATTGAACTGTCCTAGTTTACATCTGCCTCAGACGGTGGAAAACACATGCTGTTATCAGTGACTGGACTTTGGCCAGTACTTCAACACACTTGAAAGTTAATAAAACTCATAATCAACATTTATGGGGTTTTGTGCTGTGTGAATTTAATTTCTACAGCTTTTGTTTAAAGCACGTGAAATGAGATGCTAATGAATGGTATACGCAGAGAGTAGAGTGTGGTTTTGTCTCCTGCTCTCCACCCATACACTCAGTCATACTGCTTTTTGTAAAGGACAAAAAGTGCTGACTGCTTATTACCCCAGGCTGAGCATGTGGCATGTTTGAAGCTGATACTTTTGTTCTACCCCTTGACATAAAGACACATATGTGAATCAGATGTGACGGGTGTATAATCGCTGCCATGACATCACATCCCATTGATAAAACCGATGGTAGACAAGATAGCTGACAGCATGGAACAAAGCTTGTTTGAGCAGCAGTTCCCTCAGTGGTTTGTTGCCATGACCGTGGTGGCTCTTATTACTTGCATGGCTGCCCCATCTCTGCCAGGGCGGATTGACTTGGTGCTGGTCAGTGAAAGGAGGAAGGGTGAGGGGGGCTGCATGGGTATCCTGGGACTGAAAGGATGGATTGATCAGGACTCAGCGTTTGCCTCTCCTCAGCTTCCTCTGTCCATTATGGCTGGGAGACTAGGCCTATTGATTGAACTTTTCACAGCTCACCATAAAGAACTGCTCGGGAAAGGAAGTGTACAAATCAACGTCAGGACATCTTTGGTACAGACTGTTAAGATGTGATGCCTCTTTTTTTTTTTTTTTAAGAAATATCATTCATATGAGAAGAAGGGCTTTCCTTATCTGTCTATTGATGATATGCTACTGCTATACAGTTTAGATTGACTAGTCTGAAGCACTTTAAGGCTATAGCAGTGTCATCTGATCTTTGTGCCATCTTCTGTGACCCCTACAGACCACCCTTGCCTCCCTGTCATGTTAATGAATGTTACAACTACTCAGCATATCTCCTCCTCATTCTGTGAACACTAGCCTTTCATGTTAGCATAAGAGGTAGGAGGTGCTGTTGGCTCCTTACTGCAACCCTGGAGGATAGGTGATATGCCAGTCTTCTAATCCCGGCTCCTAAGTATTGGAAGGTAAATCCGCTGTCTGTCTGGCACAGGTCAAAAGGGAAAGCGATCACAATTAGCTGGAGCACAGCTTTAAAGAGCCTGTCCTAGCTAATGTGACGGTGGCAGTTCCTGGATGACAGAATATTGTTTCTTAATGTAATGATGAATAATTGAAAGCCTGCACAGCATTTCTTACAGAGCTAGGATTATTTTCTGCAGTTACAATTCATCATGGGGAAAATGCTAAGCTGCATGTCATCTGATTGTGTGCTTTATGTGAGACATTCAGGTGCAGGTAGCCAGCTGATAGGCCCCCTCAGCTGAATAGATATCTGAACAATATGTAGGCCTCTCTGGTCTTTATTTAGGTGGGGAGTTTCTAGGACATGTCTAGTGAAACTGGAGTATAGAGTAGTCACACTGTGAAATTAGCTTGAAAAATGTGTTCATCAATAACTCTCTTACATATGGATTTTCTTAGGAATTTAGACAACATCATCAATACATTTACAATATCTGATTTATAAACACTGTAGGAACAAACTGAGCCTTTTCTTTTATTTTTGTCTGCCTTCCAGCTAATGGCTTTACAGAATACTCGAAACATTTTTCAGCACTAACACAGTTCCCTGCCTGCAATCATTTTGTTATTTTGCTCTTCATTTCTATCAGTGCATGAGTTACAGTTTGTCCACAGAATCATCCAGTGCCTCTCTAGCTCTCTGTGGGTGGCTTGTCCACCAGGCCAGCTTTGTGCACTGTGCTGACTGGGACCATGTGTTTCCTTGCCTGACCAGCCGTGTGGAGACATGAGACAGGTGGACTAGCTTGGGAGGGAGGTAGGGAGGAGCAGAAGGAGGCTCTGTTGCTTTTGTGTTGAAACAAAGAGCAGAAATGTCAGATTAGGTAGTGGTTGGTAGAATCCGTTCCCTCAGGTGCGCTGGTATGCAAACTCGAGGCTTTAAATATGAATATTTCTGTGGTTCATAGTGTGTCTTCAGCACACTGTGGTTACATGTGAATGTGTGACAGAAGGTCTGTGTGTTGGATGGGAGTAGAGCATGGGGTGTCCCAGCTGTAGGAACCAGCTGGTGGATAGAGAGAGGACCAGTCCTACCGGAAGGGACTTCTCCATTCACAAGGAGCAGCCTAGGCTAGGTGCCTCACAGCAGACTGGAGGGCAGAAGTGGAATCTGGTATTAAGTGATTTGGACAATGTATGCTTGTCTGGTTGCGCAGAGGCTTTGAAATTCAGATCGTACAGCTTTCTGTATCGGTATATAAAATTCTGCTGTTAGAAAAACTGTTTCAGTGATGCGAGCCAGTTCTCCACCCAGACCGTGTTCCCAAAGTGGTAGCAAACCTGACGTGCATCTTAAAATGTGCTCCTGCCTGGGACACAGAGCAAAAGAACAGCTGTAGTTTACACAGAGCTAGCTCACCAAAATCACCAGCACCAGAGAGCATTATGTAATAAGAGACATTATCCAAGGTAACGCTTAGATTACTAATAGCTTGTATTAGATTGCCAGTGATGTAATGCGTGGCAAAGCTCCTTTTCAAAACACATGAATGTTTCTAATTCCCCATGTTTACTTGTTACATGATTATAAGAATTTCTCCTGTAAATCTCATTAGACATATCTTTGTGCTGCTACGAAAACTTTGCGTTTTTCATACAGAAAAATTAACTGTGAATTTGCTGTCTCTCCACCTCACCCCCTTCTGTGACAGGTACAATGGCTCTCTGCCCAATGGAGATCGGGGTAGACGGAAAAGCAGATTTGCGCTATACAGGAGGACCAAAGCCAATGGTGTTAAGCCAAGCACTGTGCACATCCTCAACACACCCCAGGCCAGCAAGGTACAGAACAAAGGATGAATTAGCGATTTAATGAACAGATTCTCACTGGGACTGAAAAACAGTCTGTTCGTCTTTTGATGTGTGTTTTAGACAAATGTGTAAAGCAGCATGCTGAGACAGAGGGAAATGAACATTTGTTTCTATGTACATAGATTGATTTGAATGTGGGAAGTTGATCTGCGTTAGATTCATATTATTCACAAAAGAATGAAGGGAGTGGAATCACAGCTAAAGGAAGAAAAAAGTGATGAAGAACTCACTTTTTTCAGAGCAGCAGAATGGCGTTAGTGATTTCAGTAGCTTGTGGAGCGTGCAGTATAACACTTTACATTATTGTTGGCAGACCTTAATGTTGACCTTTCCACTACAATGACTGCAGTTCCTAGCTGGGCCTCATCACTTCTCTTTGCTCCAGAGCGCCTGCCAGAAAATGCCATATCCAGTATAACATGTTTGCCTTCCTGCATTCCTGCCTCTGGGTCCCAGGCAAAACTGCTAAACAAGACAGAGGAGCTGCTTACCTCTGCACCATTTAGAGGCCAATATTTCAGACATTTATTGGGAGTTTAGCTCCCTGGCTGAAGGCCCTCCGGTTCAGGTTACTATCACCTTGTGGAACTTGACTCCAGATATCTGCTTGGAGGTTTTTCTGTGACAGAGGCCTTTTCATGGTGGAGTGTGTGCATTCCTAGTTTGAACTGCAGTGCACAATGAAATAAATGTTTGTGCTGCTTCACACAGCAAGCTGTTGGTCAGACAGTTTGAAAAATCGTTGGACATGGCTGTTTTTTACTGCACAGAGCAACGAGTGCCATTTAAAGAATTATTCACAGGCTGTTTCAGCGATGGGAACTGCTGTGACCTTTTTCCCCTTTCACCACCATGTCCCTCTCTGCCACCCTGTTACCAGGCCTGGGATGGAGGGAGGTGAACTCAGGAGGAAGCTGTCGCAGTAGGCCAACCCTCCACTCCCAGTTGCACATGATCAAAAATAGCCATTCCTTAAGCGACAAGCAGGCTAGTGAACTTGATTTGAAGAGAGGAAGATTGAATATTTAAATCACCAAAATGAAATGAGCCTTTTTTACACCAGTCCCCAACCCACTCTTGCTCCCTCACAGTGCACCATACGAATGAGCTGAGTGCGCCGTGGCTAGCAGGGAAAGCTCACGTGTCTGTGCACACGCTGGTGTTCATGACAGATAATGAGGAGCTCCCATGATGCCACTGCCAGCTATTCCGATTCCAAACATTTTAATATCGACTCCTTCAACTCAAGGAGGTGGGGGGGGGTATTTTGCGGGGGGTGGTGTTTATAAAAAAATATTTTTTCTGTTAGGCGTGTGTGTGAACTTCTTTTAGCCATTGAACAGGTGGGCCACCATTTGTTTGTAGCAGCGCTGTCGAGACAAGACTGCATGTGATGATGACATTTGTCCCCGTCTGTCTCTGATATTACAGCAGAGTGTGGCAGCTCTGATGACCCACTTTCTCTCTCCCACTTTCCCTCTTACACGTGACGAAGAGGAGGGGGATGTTTGGGAAATGGAATTTGCAGATTAGAGCAGGATGATAGTGGCATGTGGTAAAGCGTTGATGAGAGCTGGGCCTGGGCTTTAACAGAGCCTTCCTCTCTACACTGACTGAGGATGTTCAGCTGGTAGATGAGCCTGTGTTAACTGAGGCCAGTGGGCAGTTTTATGGTCACTGTCATGGGAGTGTGACTTTACACGCTCTTCTCTGTTCCTCTTCCAGAAATTCCTACCGCAGATCTTGGGTTTTAGGTAACATGATGAAGAAATTATGCAATAAGACAGATTAGCTTTGTGTGAGCTGTTAAAAAAAAAAAAAAAAAAAAAGAAAAGAAACAGAGTAACAATCCTGTTCAGTTATTTTTGTTGAAAATAACATGGCCAAAATCAGGACATGCGTATTTTTTTCCCACATGACTCATCAATTGAGTACCATGTGTTTTAATAATGGGGTTTATTTGGCACTGGTCTTTAATTTAACCTCACCAACAAGGCAGCCACTTTTGAATGTAGTTCCTGTTTGTGAACCTTTGGCACTCTCAGATCCGGTGTTAAAACCACAAACCAAGACATCAAAGGTTTTCTCCTGACTTTGCTAAAATAATAAAACGCTGCTTTGTTGTTGCGTGCCTGTACTTCAACCGTTAAAGATATGCTTTTGTTGTGTTCAATTATGGGCTCACAGCTTATGATATGTTATTAATAAGCTGTTTGTTGCATTTCAGGCCGTGAACTGTAAAGGCCAACACAGCATCTCCTACACACTGTCCAGAAACCAGACGGTAGTGGTGGAGTACAGCCATGATAAAGACACAGACATGTTTCAGGTAAAGAAAAATCTGTTCACTGCCAGCTGTTTGAATGACCCGTTAGACCTATACATTTGATGAATACTGCTACAAACAATAACATTCATTACTGATCCAGAACTGAAGGGGATGCTTGTTTTAGTGCACTTCATAGTCAAAACAGCAATGGGAAAGAAAATGATTAAAACCTCATATTTGAGGAGCTTTAACTGGTAAATATTTGCATTTTTTTCTTGAAAAATGACTGGAAAATGATGAGATAATCAAGATAGGTGACGTTTTATTCTCTGTTGATACACTAATGGTTTAATTGATTGAACTTTAGCGGTTAATAAAGAATACCAGCAGCTAATGCCTTCAAAGTCTGTGCACATTGCTTTCTCTTCCTAAACCTTACGGTAGACCAGGGAGTGCATGTGCCCATGTATGCACTGTCAACTGTTCTGTCTGTAGCATTAATCTGAATGCTCAGCAGGGTGATGATGAAGGGGGGAAGTTAGCAGTGCAGACACGTGTTTCACATTCAGCCCAGCATTGTGTCCCTGTGTGTTTTAACAACACTGGAATAACAGAGACAGTTAAGATAGGGAAACCATTCAAAAACGGTCTTCAGGGCAGGAATCTGGGGAAAAAATGAGGAAATGAAAGAGGAAATGCTTATTTTTACCTCTGTTTGTTCAGCTTGAGAACTGTCTTTTAGTGTTGGAGTTTGTGGTCTTCTTAAAACAAAGCTTATTAATACATATACATATTAAAAGTGTACTAACTGCTAACTAAAATGTGTAAAGTCTCTGCATTTTTGACCACACACAGAGCAACATGATTTTGATTTTGTGCACTGTCATTAAAATGTCAAGCTGCCACAAACTGGTGAAAGCTCAGCTTCCAGTGTGTCGAACAGTTCAAATGTCTGCGGGGAATTAATAAGTCTCTTCATCTATACCAGTGTGTTGACAAGAGATTGCAAGAAACTGATTAACAATATTATAATGATTAATTACTACATTGTTTTGTAGATTGGGCGTTCCACTGAGAGTCCTATAGACTTTGTGGTCACTGACACAATAGCAGGAGGCCAAGAAGGAGAGGAGACTCCAATCACACAGAGCACCATTTCCCGTTTTGCCTGCCGAGTTGTCTGTGAGCGTAACCCGCCCTACACCGCTCGCATCTATGCAGCTGGGTTTGACTCTTCCAAAAACATCTTCCTTGGGGTAATTACTAGTTAGTGTACCATGGTGGTTATACAGTATCTCTTTTTATACTGCTTTTTGAAATGTGAGATTATATGTCTAGGTTCTAATGCTTTTATCTATAATTTGTAACCAGATAAAGGAATGAACTTTTTTTTTCATATGCAGCGTTATGTAAAAAGTGGAATGCCACACAGAACATCAGTTTGCGTCATCATCTGTGCTCTGTCTCCCCTTCAGGAAAAAGCTGCTAAATGGAAAAACCCTGATGGTCACATGGACGGCCTGACAACCAATGGTGTGCTGGTAATGCACCCTAAGGGTGGGTTCACGGAAGAGTCGAAGCCCGGCGTGTGGAGAGAGATCTCTGTTTGTGGGGATGTTTACACGCTGAGAGAGACTCGCTCAGCACAGACCCCCGGCAAACTGGTCAGTATCTTCAGATATCACTGCGGTATGATAGAAGCACTGCAGAGCATTAAGCAGACGTTTCATTGACAAATAGAATGTGGCAATTTTTTTATCTTGGATATGTGGAACTAAATCTGTGTCGCCTATATCACCCTCCTCAGGTGGAGAATGAGAGTAATATCCTGCAGGACGGCTCCCTGGTGGATCTATGTGGAGCTACTTTGCTGTGGCGCACTGCAGAAGGCCTCTTCCACACTCCCACCCAAAAGCACCTAGAGGCTCTCAGGCAGGAGATCAACGCAGCACGGCCCCAGTGCCCCGTCGGTCTCAACACCCTTGCCTTCCCCAGCATGCAACGCAGCCGCGCCCTCTCATCCCTGGAGGACAAGCAGCCGTGGGTCTACTTGGCGTGTGGCCATGTACATGGATACCACAACTGGGGCCACCGGTCAGAGCAGGAGCCCAACACTCAGCGAGAGTGTCCCATGTGCCGGGTGGTGGGGCCCTACGTTCCACTGTGGTTAGGCTGTGAACCGGCCTTCTACGTGGACACAGGTGCGCCCACACATGCCTTTGTGCCATGTGGACACGTTTGCTCGGAGAAGTCGGTCAAGTACTGGGCAGAGATCCCTCTGCCCCACGGCACCCATGCCTTCCACGCCGCCTGCCCCTTCTGTGCCACCCAGCTCAGCCTCACTCAGGGCTGTTCCAAGCTAATCTTCCAGGGCCCAGTGGACTGAGCTGGAGGGTCCTGCTCTGGCAGAGGAGATTAAACAGGAAGGCCAACATGCTGTGAAACTGTTCAGATTATTTTGTGCTTTCTTTTGTTCATGTAAGCCAGCTGTGGAAAGGAGCAAGTCTTTTCTCTTTTCTTCTGGTCATATACTGTGGATTCTGCACAACAGAGAGCCATTACAGATTGTTCAGGGCCTTTTGTGGCTGTTTGAATGGCCGCTGTGGGATACAGAGATGTGGAGCGCATTGGACCACAAATGCATGGCTCCTCCAGAATGAAATACTGTTTTAGCTGTCCTGCCAACCGACCACTTTAGACAAGGCTCCAGCACTGGGCTGTTTAAACTACAATGCCTGCTGGTTTTCCATCAGATGGCTGTAAAAATAAGGTTGCAGAAGGAATGGACTGATTTTACTCATGAGTCAGACTGAACCAAACAACAGTGAGCAGGTGTAGTCAGGTCTGCTGGGAAACAAAAAGGGGGCAGGGTTTATAGTTGAGTGCCTGGTGGGGCTGAGACAAAGTTTTTACGGAGCCAGACAGCTGGACTGTTGGCTGGGAGAAAAGCCAGGAGAAACTTGGGGGTTTAATGGCTAACTAGTTAAATGGTCCCCAATGGCCTCTTGGCCCGTAACCTATAATGGCATCCAAATCATGTAGCTCTCTGGAGGTGGCTTCCATTTGCAGAACAAACTTTGAGGGAGGGGAAAAAGACTTTTCATGTACAGAAATCTAATCCAGTGCCTCAAATCCCATTGAATTATGGGAATATTTTTCATAGATGACAGAAGATATTTTGTTGAAGGTAAAGAGAGAGATAGTTTTGCATACAGAAGACACAAGGAGATGACAACCCCCGTGGATTTAGACTCGAGGTATTTTACTACACTGAGGCCCTTGTACTGTTTTGTAATGCAAATGTTAATATATTTTTCTCCTGCATATATAATGTGTGTACGAATGCTTGAGTGTATGCGTGCGTGAGTGATTGTGTGTGTGGGTTGGACTGTGTGGGTGCCCTTGGGCTGTTTAAATCGCCCTGCATCATTTCACCCCCAATCCCCTTTCTATGATCTCACCCACCACCCAAAACGCTACCAGAGAGAACACAGGAATTAAAACAAGGTCGCAGGGTTTTTACAATGAATGTACTGAAACACATTGACTCTCTTCGCTTGGTGGTGCTCCACTTAGACAGCTCGCTTTCTCAATGGCTGCGCTGTTGCGGGTGAGGCCTGTTTGCAGTTAAAAGCAGCATTGAAACTGTAAAAACCACATGCATCAGCTACACCTGCTTGCTAGCTAGCTGCGTCCCTGCCCCACACACATGTACTGTATTCAATCTACACTGTTGTTAGCTTTATCCCGTGCTGGGTCTGATCCAATGATTTGTACGCTGTCAAACCTGGGCACAGTCTCAGCAGCATCCAGAGATTATACCAAATATATGGAGGAGCTGTTTTCTCGCCACATGCAAGATGTAACGGCCACTCTTTCTCCAATCCAAAGTGTTTCTGTAAACAATCCCAAACCCAAACTGCTGCTATGGTGGAATGTTGACAGCTCTGGATTACAGTCAGGGCTGTTCAGTCGCTCCACGAGAACAATGATATTATCACACTCCATGCCAAATTTGGTAAGTTCTATTGTGTGTGGATGAGTCAAGTTGTTCAAAACAAAGTAGCAGATGAATTGAAACTAAAGAATCTGGGACGAATCTGTGCATTCTTCTGTGATGTTCGCTCACCAGACTGTGCCCATATGTAGAGTATAGTCAAAGGCTTCAATTCTGCCTCTAACTTGTCGAATATAGTAGTGAGGATTAAAATTATGAGATATTGAGGGTGACGTTCTCTTTATAGCGTTTAAATGTTCTTCCAGGCTGTATTGTGATTTATAAAACTCAAAACGCAAAATCCACCTTGATTAAGGGCTCCCAGACGCCACAGAAAAATGATGTGGTTTTAACAGCAGCGGTGGACTCCTGGGATATTTTTCTTTTTGGTTCCTTCCTAAGAGAAACATACTTAGCATTCTTAAAAATGTCAGCAGCATTACACTTCTCTCCTACCACAGAGCATTTCTAAATCGCTGGACTTCTGCACATTTTATGTAACTGCCATGCAGGGTTGAGCCACATACTGTAGAGTAGCATTCCCTCCTAACACTTTCAGCTCAAACACTGTGCCCATTGCTTAAGACCGTGTTCTGTAACAGCTGCAGAGTAGCTGCCTCAAACATTCCTCCTCGGTAAACATGGGTGGGGCCCGCAGTTCACCCAAGGGCTTGTTCTATGAGTTTGTCTCCTACAGGAACTCTGTACACAAGCCATAGAACGCACTGATGCTCCCAATGCCTCCTTTGCAAAGAATAAAATATTTTTTAAAAATACGCTACACTGAGTTGGATTTCTCTCTTTGACCGTCAGTTCATATCTCATACTTGTGGGTAATGTTCGGGGATCCACTGATTTAAAGAGTGTATGCACTTGATGAGGATTTGTTGGCTTTTCTTGCTTTGAACTCCAGATGTCTCAGCTGTGTTCACACAACCAACATAGCAGCAATGTTTAATCACAGTTACATATGTGTTTCATCATTCCTCTGTATGAGCATTTCCCTGCTATCTTGGTTGCCAAAATGGCTCTGAGTTTTGATAACTCTATCAGTTTGGGGTTTTTTTAGATAAGGAAAGAATTTTCTTGAAGTCTGTTTTACTCACATTTTCTGTTCTATCTTATCAGCCTCATCTTAATATTTACCATAGAGAATGACTGCATGAGAAACACCCCTTGTCTTCAGTGTAGTTTCCCTCTGAAGCCACAGGAGGGCACTATTTCCTCAACAATAGAGCTGTTGGCACTCTGCCCATCAAGCCGCTGAGCCTGCGGCATCCAATGGCTAAAAAAAGGGGCCAAAGAAATGAAAGTTTGATGTTTATTATGAAAAAGACTCCGTATAAATACATCACAACTACATGTGAAACAGGAGAAATTGAATTATCTAAATTGGCATGCCTATAGATGACTGGAAATCTCTTGTACGTGCAATTAGGCGTCCAGAGGAGATGTATGTAGTCTATATATTTAACATTTTTACTGATTAATCTTTTACATTACATATGTCTTTGCATTTACAGTCAAATTAATTACAGTGTTCTTTTATTTCCTATCTAAATCCTGCCATGGTGCGTACAAATTTCCTGGAAGATATGCACATATGCACAGTTGTGAGCAATTTTTAGCTTTTATTTTTATGTGCATGCAGAAAAAAATATTGTATGACGATGATGACATTTTCCATCATTCGCATGTGACTTCATCTTCTCTATAATAAGGGCGCATGAAAGGGATTTAAATACATAACATGTCAGTTAGGCACTGGGAGAGGAATGGAGCTGTGGGATGCCATGCTTCCTAATTAACATTTCTGCAGTAGATGTGAAATGGGTTCATATGTCTGCACACTTGCCTGTTTTTCTGAATGACAGAAGAGACACTGAAGGTGACAGCATGCTAATTTTGAGATCACTTGGTGGCTCCCCTGCCTTAAGCAGGGCAGGGTTATGCAAATAAAGTGGAATGATACTTTTTTTTTTTTGAACCAGTTACCTGGATGAGAACGTAAGGTTCATGTACAGCACTGATGCTGCTCTTTATAATAAATTTACAGAAACCATGTTTCTCCCATCATCACCTTTAGAATCCTAATTAACTTCTGTCACAACCACAGAATGTAACTTCATTGGATCATATTTGAGATGCATAATAATGGTAATAACAATTTCCTGTTTGAATAAATAACAAACATAATGGCTGACCAACTCAAAGCTCATTTTTACAGGATAAAATTATGTGTCTTAATCAGAATATATCTAGAAAATGGCATATGAGACACACACTACCGTTCAAAAGTTTGGGATCACTTAGAAATGTCCTTATTTTTTATAGAAAAGCATTTTTTTTCAATGAAGATAACATTAAATAAATCATAAATACAGTGTAGACTTTGTTAAAGTGGTAAATGACTATTCTAGCTGGAAACAGCTGATTTTTAATGGAATATCTACATAGGGGTACAGAGGAACATTTCCAGCAACCATCACTCCTGTGTTCTAATGCTACATTGTGTTAGCTAATGGTGCTGAAAGGCTAATTGATGATTAGAAAACCATTGTGCAGTTATGTTAGCACATGAATAAAAGTGTGAGTTTTCATGGAGAACATGAAAATGTCTGGGTGACCCCGATCTTTTGAACAGTGGTGTATGTGTGACCTTAGGCCTGAATATTTGCTTGTAGAAAAAGTGATGTATTGAGAAATTATTACTCGATTACTATATACTAAATTAAATTTTTAATTTAATACTTCATTCAAAGTGTACAACAAAAAGAGCTAAATTAAAATAACCAAAAACAAAGCAGGAAAAGCAGAAATATTATGTCTTTTACTTTCTGCAGACTCAATCAAAAATGCTGTAGCATCAGTGTTATAGATATTTTTCGTAAAATTGGGAAACCTCACTCCATAATGACAGAAAATATTTTTTAAATAGTCTTAAAAGGCTGAGTCGTACATTGTTTGGGGAGTGAACTGACCTTCATGCATGAAATTAGTGGAGTGTCCCTTTAAGGAGAAGTGTAAGAGGAGGAAACTGTTACTTGCATAGTGATAGTAGTGAAAAAGCTGTTGTTAGAAATGCAGTGACTTCAAAATGTTAGTGGTGCATTAGTCAAGCTGAGCCACAGGTTTTTATATAGCACACGTAAAAAAACAGACATAGAACCAAAGTGCTTTCCAATAGAGAAATGGGATTAACTTCACAAATTTAGCGGACTAATTTAAATAGTAACCTTACAATAATAAACATTATACAAAATTACCCATTACAACAGTTGGACGACTGCAACCATTTCAACACAAAATGGAAAACAGTGATAGGTTTGAATGAAATGAGCACCAGCTGTCTGTCACCCAGCTGTCAAATAGCAGCAGATTCCCTCCATCTAGCTCCAGCCTGGGTTTTATGTGTTTTCTTTGTGGCCCGTCTGCCCTGAGACCTGACATGTGAAATGCCACAGGTGGCTGCAGGCTGTGCGCCAAGCTACCAGCAGGACACCTTAGCTGGCAAGTTGAAGGCTGTGATATTTACCTCAATTACCCAGCATGCAACTGAAGCAAATTATATGCAGATCATCATCTGTAAATAAGAGATAGTGCTCTTCCCCTCATGTAAATGAAGTACCAGCACATACAACCCTCAGAAGCAAACACAAGACACATTTGTCTCCCTGGTTTTTTAATAGTAAACTTGGCAGTTGTCTTTTTTTAAAATCTGCTGGTAAATTGGGCTGCCACAGCAAGGTGGCATATAGTGGATGCTGTTGTTAATTCTTCACTATTTCTATCTTGTGAGGTTAGTTGCTCTTTGTTAAGGAGACTGATACCTGGCTTTATCCAGGCCCAAGGTCAAACACCTCACACTGGACCCTCACTTTTGATTCCTGCAATTTCAATTGTCAAACAAAATCATCAACCTTTTTGTTTTTTTGGATTTTCCTGCTTTAGCTTGCAGCCAGCTCTGTAGCAGCACACAATTCAAAGCTGTATGCAGTGCAGTTTGAAGAGGATTATGATTATATCAGGCCTATTTACTATTTCATGTGGCTCTTGATGATACTTTGTACTCAGCCTACTCAGCTTATTACTTTCTCAATGAATAACAAATGAGTTGTCAAATAAAAGGCAAATAAACACAGGCTAAAGAGAAGCTGATACAAATATTTTATTAGAACATATGCGTTGAAAATAGGTTTGGAAAATCAAGCATTAAATTCAAACATTAAACTGGGGCAGAGTTTGCCTCTTTGAGCACCTCTCGCCCTTTTTTCTCTCTTTCTTATGGAGGCACATGTGGCGTCTTGCCTACTCATCCAAACAAGAGGACAAATTACTTTAATTATGGAGTAATTGCAGAGTCTTGTGTTAATTAAATCTTTATCAGTTCAAGTAAGTGGATTGCTCCCACATGGAAACCATGCAGCGACGTGCTGTCTTGCTCTCCCCCCTCCTGCTCTGTCTAAATTTTCAGTCTGAGACCATCTTTTATTCACAGTCTCACCCGACTCTCCATCTCCCTCACCCCTGGGTCTCACACTGAAATGATTGGGATTAGCATGATTTGGGGAAGGGGGCTGTTTGACCAACTCTGTCAGTAGCCAGCTGTTTCTTTAAAATACCATAACAAACATGATAGCGGCGACGTGAGGGAGTGTCCTCCGCTGGAAAATGAGATACAAGATTTATCTTAGGTTCCTGGTGTTTGACAAAATTGAATCCTCTCATTTTAATTGCTCTCGACTAGGTGTGCTGCTGCAGGCGATGGAAACAGGAGCTCTGTGTGCTGTCCCTTGTTCTCTACAGACTATTATGCTCCATTGTGCAAAATGCCGATTATGATTTGCTTTATCCTTGTCATCTATCTTATTTAGGATCATTTAGGTAGCCACATGTTACAAAGGAACAGCAGTCTGCCCTGTTATTATGTGCGTTTGAGTCCCCTGCTTCTTGTAATGAGAACAGGATCACAGAGGAGAATTAATCTTTGAAGACTTACTCTCTGGTTCAAGTCCTCACTACACGTACATTTTAGACAAAATGGTGTTGTTATGTTCACTTCTATTAACCCAACATTTGAGGAATATTAACGCTTGGCATGTCTTGCAGCTTTCACTTCTGGTCAGTGTGCTTCATGAATTTCCTGAGTTAAAGGAGAGGGTCATAGTTTACCATAATATGAAGTCAAGAACTAAGTGAAGAATTAGGTAATACCACATTATTTCTCTAACCATACTACAATATTCGTTCATGTGTTAGTGGTGCCAGTAAAACAACATGATTTTGTTTCATAGCCTGCTATAGCTCGTCTGATACTGGATTTTTGAAGATTGTATTGATACTGATAATTTTTACGGTTTGTACAGAGAAAATTTTCAGGGATGGTCAGAAATGACACAAGGACCAACTGGTCAGATTTTGGCAGTGATGCGGCTTATAGTCTGGATTCACAGATTTGTTCAAGATTTCTGTATCATTGCGAGATAGCGGCATGCCGTCACTGTAACTATGACAACAAGTGAACACTACATCAGCTGCTTGTTAATGATCACATGATTGCGATCCTAATACAAATTGACCACTGCGGACTTATCAGG
Source organism: Amphiprion ocellaris (assembly GCF_022539595.1). Lineage (NCBI taxonomy): Eukaryota > Metazoa > Chordata > Actinopteri > Pomacentridae > Amphiprion > Amphiprion ocellaris. Next base: position 15,812,998 of record NC_072785.1, read on the forward strand.
ACTTATCCGTCGGAAATGATACAAGGAACAACTGATTAAATTGTCAATTCCCGCCACCCACTACATATTTAGGTCACGTAATTCGGTATCCATACATAACGTACACATGCATAACACACACGTGCGCAGCACAAGGCCATTTTGTTTGTGGATACATCTATATTAAATGGCTATATTCTATGGTGCTGTGATTTCTGCCACAATTTTTTAAAAAGATTTTATCTGTCGGAAATCATACAACAACTGAGCAGCCTTTGCAGACTACTGTGCTCTCTGAATGTTTTTCCTGTTGGATATGCTGTCTGATAGTAATTATTTTAAAGACCCCTTCCAGATGGTGAAAATCTTTTAAAAAATAGATCTTGTTCATGTTTTTAATTTGGTAGAAGAGATGTCATGAGCAAAATAAGCAGTCAGTGCCATGATTGTTTCCTCCCTGAAACTGTAGTGCACCAAATCTTTTGACAGTCCTAAAAACACTTTCATACATGACAAATCTAAAGAAACAATCCTGTCAACTTGGAGACTGCAGCTTTCTGTGTCATTATCCTTTTTCAGAATCAGCTCCTGGCTCATAGATCATGACTGAATTACAACAACCATTGTGTAGCGTGGGGTAGCTTTACATTGTATGAGCAGAGTCATAGCTGAGCTGGTGTGCTTGACCTGCAGCAAGCGGGGAGAGGGGGAGTGTAGCAAGGCAAGATCTGCATAAAAGTGCACCTTTAAGTGGAAGCAATGGTATAACGTTAGATTTTATTTTAACCACATAACCTGAACCACAAAACATGCCAGTAGTTTTTAAAAGGTGTGCCGTCTTCGTACAAATCTGCAAAATTACAAGATTTGACTTTGTGTTTTACCAGAAACACAGAAAAACATTTGAATTTTCCAATAGTTCCTGAACTAATCACACATGATATGCTGTTCTGTAATGGAAAATGAACTAAATTTCAGCTTAAAATCATTATAGTTCATCATTTTTACGTGTTAAATATGAACAGTGTGCACCAAATTCTGTAAAGAAAAAAAATGAAATCTGCACTTGAGAAGCCAACAATCCTGTGACAAAAATTCAGAGACTCTGGCTGAACTGCATGTTGTGTTTACATTAAGCAGATACGAGACAAATATGGAAATAAATTAGAGCAATATGGAAGAACATAAAACATATTTAATCGATTAGATACATGCAGAATGGATTAAAAATGGTGTACAGATTAACAAGTTGTTGGGCATGGTAAAATATATTTTCAGACCTGAAGTACATAGTAGTGTGAAAGAATGTAGAGTTTGTAGAGGTTGTAAAAATGTAAGTAACTATGGCATGTGGTGCAGCTAGTTCCTCCAGTACTAGTAACACCTGTGGGAAAAATGTTGCACACAGATTGTAATGTTTTTAAAAATTTCTGTAAGATAAAAAATCAAAGACATGTAGCTTTTATTTTGGTTTTTTTAATGATTTATGGCGTTTTTACTGTTATACTGCATGGGACAATTCTGAGCTCTCTCTACTTTTAGTCATGGTTTTTTTCCACAGATATTCGGACTTTATATTGCAGTGAAAAATGAGCCCACAGTGAGTTAAAATATGATAGAAGCAAAACATTTAGGAACTGCTTGGAGTTTAGATGGTTCAGGTCAGAAGGGGAAAAATGTAAATATGTAACTTTGATACACATAGGTGAGTTGTTAAATCAATTACAGTACCAGAGAGTGACTTTAAACAAAAGCGAGTTGAATTCATTTTCTTCAAGAATTGTGACACATTCAAAGCGATATTAGTGGAAAATAACTCTTTAGTTCTCTCGCACATAGTGAGACTGCTTCTAAATCATTTCAAACAGTCGGGCATTTTGTGTTGTGATTTCTTGTGACTTATGGAGCAACACATACACACTGATACTGATATAGCTGAAAAAAACAGCATCACCTTGTATATTAGCCTGGATGATTTGTCAGTCTAGTTCTACTGCCTAGCCTTTAAAATATGTGTTGTATTTTTGTTCTTGTTGAAAAACTGCTAGACTTTCATGATCATACTAAACAAAAGAAACATTTGGCAGGTCATTGGTACATTTTAATCTACCACAACTGGAAGAAAGGCAGGATTTGTGAGGGCGTATTTATAGCAGGACAATCTTTTCAGTTGATTTGTTTCTAATGATGAACCTATGAAATTCTTCTTGACCATATAAAAAACTCCAATTCTACATCTGTTATGTTGACAAAGGAGCTTCTTCAGACCTGAACCCCAACGCACATAAGGGCCTGAAGCCTTTATTTTTGACCTCACTGATGAAACAAATACACGTGCTGAGCTGTGAGCAATGGTCACCTTAACCTAAGAAGGCATAAGCATTTTGTTTCAGTAAAAATATGTAAACATAGAAGTTGTCTATCATAAAAAGATGATTAAAATATTAACAAATGATAACCTTTGAGCTCAGGTTCTCTCCCATTGTCAATCTGAACCAAGAGAAAGTCAGCTCAACGTGGTTGCTCTTTTTGCAAGTCCAAATGCTGCCCCATTTTGATCTTTTAGTGTCTACAGTATGTATATTTTGGCTTGTGGACACTGTCAGTGTGCAACTGTTTAGCAAAGAGAATGTTTATGGGGCGATGAATGGGTGTAATATGGCTGTGAAGCAGATTCAAAAGGGCTTAACTGGATTACACCTCATTTCAAGGATGCTTAAGGTAAGATTAAAACAGATATGTGGTAAGTGAGGAAAATACAAAATCAAATAGATGGAATTTCACTCAGTGGTCTCATAAGCCACTTGCTCATGCATGGCTGTCCTGTTTCTATTTGTAAGGCGCTGAGTTAAAAAATCAGCAACAAAAATGTGAGAAATTGCGTAGATTGCTATTGTAAAAAAAGGGACTCAGCAAAGGAAACACACGCGCATTTCAAACAACAGTTTTGCTCCACTGGACCATCACAATTCACCATTAATGCCCTTTCTTATCTTATGCTACAAATCCCTAGAGCTGGAACATTAGAACTCTCTAATCACACACACTGGCACACGCTGAGTGTGTGTACAGGCACTCTAGCTGCACTCACACACAAACACATATGAAATCACACACCTCGCATACAATCTGAAAAGATAATGAATTTAATACCACTGCTATTACAGTCAACTAATGTTTGTTAATAGCCTGGTGCCATATGGAACGAGGGCCTCAACCATGTGGGTAATTCCTCTCTTTTGACAAGCTGTCAATAAAAATGGATGCATGGGATGGAGGAGGGAGGATGTGCCTAATCCAGCAGACTCTCTAATGATTCCTCTGTGCTTCGAATAGGAGCTCCAGGCCTCTATGAATGTGCTTACAGCTGTTTTATCTGTCCCATCAGAGCTCGAATATGTGTCCACATTAGCACTCCACCGGGCATTTGCGCACATGTTGAACAGTGTGTCCGGGCCCAGGCTGGTTTTCAGTGTGGCGGAGGGTAATGGAAGCGGTGGTTTTAGCGAGAAGACTTTATGACGTGCCTGATTACCTCCTCCCCCGCCTCACCCATCCACCTCCCCAAATTCACTCCATCTCCCACCCACATCCCTCTGCCAGCACTGCAGCCCAGCGGATAACCAAGCTTGGATTAGCAGTGACATCACACTGAAGAGATGGCTGAGCCCCAATGTGAGGAAGGGTGAGTACTTTGGTTTGTGTGTGTCAGATTGGTGTGAGCGTTGTGTGTGTGTGTGTGTTCAAGACTGATTAGACGGCGAGGGTGGTGGTGAGAGGGAAGGGAGGATTAGCGAGCCATCTGAGAGTTGGTTAGGTGCTGACACCACTCCACCTCACCAAGGGCTCAATTTACTGAGGGATCAGACTCATTTATGGTGGGCTGGGATTATTATCAGTTCAATAGGGCAATTTCTTTATTACAGTCACCCCTCAACCTGTGAAATATGGACACTTGTGAGACATTTACGGGTTCATGAATCTTGTTTCAGGTATAATCCAGTACTTTTCTGTACAGTTAATTGTGTATTAGCAGCAGGTATAGTAGCAGCTCTACTCTGTTTTAATGAAGTAATGTAAGTAATCAGAGAGGGGATTAAAGAAGGCTACAATGACTATACCATGGAGCTTTTCTAAGGCTCCAAATTGGATAAGACAGACTGTGTTTGAGTTTGGATTTACCTGGAATGTCAACACTCAGCTGGCCCTCGGTATTGAACCCCTTGTAATGCATTGACCACAGAGTCCACTGAGAAAACATCAACAACAGCAGAGCAATAGTGAAAAGAATGAAGCACACATTTAGGTTCAAGCCTTGAACAAACTGCAAAGAAGGTGAGGGCTGTGCCTGTAAATCAGGTTTGATAACTTCAGTGAGACCTACAGTGCTGCACTAGACTACTTTACAGTATAGTTTGCAGACATATATGCATGAATACCTAACCATGATTCATAGAATAGTTCATTTTTGTTAAGTGCACGTTGAACCTTGGAAATAGCTCTTGGCACAAATAACCTCACAAAAAGGTCCATTATGTAGCTGTTCTAGGCCTTTTGATTAGATTGGATCAGCAGATTAGACCAGCAGATGAAAAAACACATGTAGCATATCCAGGTCCATTATGCTCTGAAAAAATAACTTTGAAAGCACACGTATTGGAATTAATATTAACATTAAAAAAACACAATCTTTGAACAAAATAAACAGGCTTAAGTATTTAGTATTTTAAGTGTTGCAGTGCTTGTGAAGAGGTGAGTACAAATGAGGGAAGAAATCTCAGCCGAACATTCCTGAATCAGAGTGAGTAAATCAGTAAATAGTCATTAAACAGACAATGTGGGATAAGAAACACTCCTTTTCACATACACATGTTAATTATTATATGTTCCTGCCACTATATCGTTCAAAACAACTTCCCGTAGTGACAACTTTCAGAAATGGGTTAACACAAAACATGCTTCCAATTAGCTTCCTTTATTGACAATATGTTTGTATAATAGCCCATTTTCTTTTTGATTAATATTTTGTTTAAAGCACAAACCCGCTGTTCTATATTATTATTTTCTTTTTTATTTTTGTTTTCTTGAATGTAAAAAGACAGTTTTTTGTACCTATTTTGTTTGTATTTGGCACGAATAATAAAAAAAAAAAAAAAAAAAAAAAAAAAAACTTTCGGAAATGGAGGGTCTGGTAATATCGCGAGATTTATTCCGTAGGCGTGGATCACGTTGTTACTTCCCGGGAAAAGAAACGCTTCAACTCAGCCGACATTCAAGTCTGTACAAACCGTAAAAATGTTTTTACTTGGTAACATATAAACGTCACCCCGGCTCAGTATGACACCGATTTTCAGGTAACTGGTAGCTTTTTGAAAATAGTTTTATGTACAGTCCTGAGTCCCCGGAATGTTTGGATGCTAACGCTAGCTCGCGAGTTAAGCGACGTACCAGAGGAAACTGTCGCTATTTTAACCAAAAGAAAAAATGTCTGCGGAACACAAGGCAAGCTGGATACTGACAGGCACCACGGTCGCTTGTGTTACCGCTCTGTATGTGCCCTGTGTGCAGAGGACTGTCCCCGGTGGAGACTCAGGTGGGTGCTAACATGCTAGCTAATGCTCATCTGGTCATGTGGCTTTGTTGTGTTGCCTAGCAGCCAATCGCATGGCGCCTTGTTGAAGTCGCTGCTGCAGCTGCACTGGTGCTGTCCGTGGTGCTGCAGCTGTAGGTCATAGACAGTCTGTATAAATATATTCGTGTATATAATCATAAATAATATATTATGTGAATTATATGCAGGCTGTATTGCAAGTACAACATCTGTAAAAACTAATGTGGGTCCCCGTGACAGAGACAAAACTTGCTTGAAAGAACATATCTAAACGCCAAAACAGTAGTTTGGAGTTACACACACTGAAAAAATTACAGTGGTCTCCTTAGTGAGCTTTACCATTGTCAACCACTAAGAACTTTAAATGAAAGTCGTTTATTCTGTGACCATGATTGAACATTGAAGGTAAAATTGAATGTGGAGTAACTATAATTCTGGTGAAGATAAAATAATAGCTATGAGAGATTCTTTGTACCCTGTGCAATCATAATGATGACCAAACCATACTAAATTTTCCTTGAGATTTAAGTTTAATAAATCACATAAACTTTGCTAAATTGCAGATGATTCATTAAATGTGGGTAATATTTATGTTGTTTTTATTATGTTTGTGGTCTAAATTAAGTCTAATTTTGTTCAAGTTTGATTAGATTTACTCAAATTAAATGAAGACAAATTTCTTGCTTTGGCAACTGAGTTTGTTTGGCTAATTTTTTAAAGGTCTTGAACAGGTAACTCTGGAGTCTTAGCTTTGTTTTCTGTGTCGATAATAGGGGTCATCTTGTATGGTTTTGTTTGTTTGTTTGTTTTTTAGGACATTACAGATGATTATTAATCAAGCATACAGAAAACAATTTGGAGATGATATACATTTGCAGGAAAAATGAAGTCCTTTGGGCCAAAAATATGAATACCACAACCTACAATACAAAATATTGTTAAAATGCCTTTATTTATGTTTTTTCATCCATTTAATAAAGAGACAACATTAATCTTTTAGTGTTGATTGACTACTGCTCATGGCATTAGCCATCAGCTTGTCCTGTGGGCAGGACTTTGTTCAAGACCAGAGAGTGGTGACTACAGATTGAGGTAGCTGTATCAGAACCAAAGTAGTGAATTAACTGATTAATTAATATTTTTTTGTTGAGAATCGGTTTAAAAAAAACATACACACACTACACAACAATGCTTATAATTGGGTAAATGAGGATCTGATAATTGGCCAGCTCGATAACCTGTTCACCCCTAGTAGATAATACCTTTGGTTGGAATTCAGTGTTATCTGTGACTTTTAATGCGATTTATTTTTCTTTAATCACATGCAGTGTCTTCATTCACTAAGGATCCTGCAGAGCTTGTAAATGGATGTGATATTTTAGTGATAACTCACGTACTTCATGTACAAATATGTGGTATAGCACATTAGCTTGAGTGTAACATATTAATTTTAGTATATAATTTAGTATTACGACATGCAAAGATGCAGTTTATGCAATGATAGTCATTAGCACAGTGCTACCTTTACCCACTTGACCCACACTTATTTTCCTGTACCTTAACAAAAGCAAAACATCTGTCATTCATGAAGTTGCATTTTTACACTTTTTAGCAAGGTTTATTTTTTCTTTTTACGTTTGTTTTCAGATGCCACACAAATTGAAACGGTAGAGCATTATTTCTTTCGCTGACTGTACCTACTTGTTGGGCAATATAGACACTATTTGTAATGACAAAACACTGTTGACAGCCATTGGCTCACAAAATCATTTGGCTTGTACGTTTAAATACGATATTATGTGTATATGCATAAATTCAATTTGCACTCTTCTGGAGTTCAGCTTCACAGTGGACCTGAATGCATTTCACTCAGTACCTTCCTATGCCGTAGGCCAGTGTGTTTTCCAACATTCTTGTAATGCAGTTTATGAAGGAATGCCTTGCACAATTACAAACAGTGTTTAGAAGTGATAGCAAGGTTACAAACTTGTAAATGTGGACTTGAGGGCATGAAGGCTCTGCTTGTTAGGGTTGCACTGCTCTGGCATACAAGCTGCAGAAGGGAATGCATTTTTGCAGAATGAAAGCATAAGAAAAGCTCGGCCAGATAGGAACGAGCAGAGATGAGGAGAGAGCAGGCAATCGGAGCGCTGAGTAGCCCTGCTGGTTGTGCTGCTGTCTAGCGAACAGGGCCTTTGAAAAAATGGCCAGCCTCTTCTCCACAGTGTTTAGGGACGGTGCAGGATGCCCGCTCTGATAGTGCCAGCTGAACACCCTTCCGAATTCTCCAGGTCTCCGTCTCTGTGTCCTAATCTCTTTAGGTGTGATGTGCCCTGGAGAGGCTTGAGCGCAGCCCCGCGGGTACGCTGTTGTCTAGGAATGTGGAGTGTGGAAATGATGGGGATTATAGGAAGACTGGTGTGGGTGCCCATGCTCCACAATCACAAAGACTCTTGGCACCCGTGCTGCTACCCCGTTGAGTCAATATTTTCCCTTTTTAGTATTGGGGCTGCAGAACTGCATCTCTGTGACACTGAGATGGATGTTTTGGCTTAGTATTAGTTTGAGTTTCTGTGTTGAATGGTGTAAAAGTGTGCCACTACTGAGGGAAAATGAGTGAAATTGAGAAACCGATGAAGGATGAGAAAGTGTGATGTAAAATGATGGCAGGTAGCTGGCGGCTCATGCCAGGTGAAATGGAGCTGTGAAAACATTTAAGCCGTGCAGGTGGAGGAGTTCTGACTTCATGGTCCATTAGGCTGATAAGAGTTAGGGCTCCTCATGTGGCAGAAATTTAGGCATCGTAATTCACTGTATCAGCAAGGTTGCAAAATATGTGAGGCAGCCAGCGCCATCTGAAATTCAGCCGTTCTGTTTTATAATGGTCGGTACTGCATCCTGGCCTGTGTTCTTGCTGTTCAAATGTTTATTTTTAACATATAAAAACACTTACAGCTGCTTGGATTTAAAATAACCTACTATGTTGTTGTTGTTGTTGTTTTTAATATTGTTTTCTTTGTTGAGAACCAGTGCGATGAACACCAGAGAGCATTTCATTTTAACCTGCTGTGTTTTTGAGAAAAAAATTAATTTGCCCTTTTAATGTGATTTATTTTTCTTCCATCACATGCAGTGTCTTCATTCACTTGGAATCCTGCACAGCTTGTAAATTAATAGACTCATTTCCCTGTCACTGCTGATGCAAGAAACAAGACCACCGTTTCATTGGATGTGTTTGATGGCAGAAATGAGTACCCATCTAGTACCAGTAGAGGGAGCTGTCTTGAACCCAAACATTTATCAATGTCATTTAATCTGAACCAAATTTCAATTTTCATGAGTGGGAGATGCAAACATTGGGTGAGAAATCAGTCTAATTTGAAACGCTCTGGGTGTATTCTGGCACAAATGGGTTTGTGCCCAGATACATTAAAGCTTCCTCAAATAGCTTTTAGGGGTTTTCTTTTCACTTTGTGCTGCGCCTCACACAGAGCTTGTCAAAAAATTGTGCAGCCGGCTCTTATTTTTACAGCTTACCTCATTCTGAGACTGTCACCAACGTAGCCTTTCTGTTTGTGCCCAACGGACTAAACGAGACACTGAGACACTGGCAGTGTGGGAGCAGCAGAGAGGCACGTAGAGGAGCAGAAGAAAGAGGAAGGGAAAGGACCCTGATGCATGCATGGGGAGGATGGGACTGGTAGCATTATTCTCAGATCAGCATATGTGTGTCTTTGTGTGACAGAGTATTGGAGAGGGAGTCTAATGGTTTGTGTGTGTGTGTTTATATCTGTGTGTATGTGCGGGAGAAGGGAGGGAGGCATCAGGGGAGAAGCGAAAGATGAAGAGAATGAGCGTGCCGCTTAGGAAATGTCACACTGGGAAGATTTGCAGGTTTTGATCCTAGCAAATTAATGCAAAACCCCAGTGCAAGTATTTGATTTGGGAAAACTTTGGGAGCAGACTTGTCTCTTAATAATAATTATTGGGTTTACATTAATTTCCTCCCCTATTCTCTTCCACAGGAGAGCTGATCACCACTGCTTGTGAGCTGGGGGTAAGTATTAGCTGTATTGTTTAATCAATTCACTCATTAACTCTTATAAGCATTAAGGAAGTTTAATTAAGCATGGGCAGAAAGCAGATTAATTTACTTTCAGTCCACAGGTTTTTTCCCCTTCTTTTCTATACACTTATTTTACTAAGTTGCAAGTAGAGAATGCTATAATTTGCAACCCGTTTTTCAAATCCAATTAAAGTCAATGGTAAGGCGATGGCTTTTGTAGGCTTTGCCTTATGTACGGTATAAGGCTTATTATATCCACCCCTCTTTTTTGTGTGTGTGTGTAAGCCGCGAAGAATGAACTAAATCGGGTTAACAGTTATAATAAGTTTTATTATTTAATAAAGTTTATTACGCCGCTGTGATCCTTTTAGGGAGGCTGTGTCGGTGTCACTATGCCAGTAATCCTGCCGTTAGTGCTGCAGTCCGTGTGGCCTGCCTGTCTGCCTTTCAGGCCTCCCCAGGGCCTCGCAGGCCATCCTTGGTCCCCGGGCTGCTGGCCCCACTTTCTGATCCCCAGAGCTCCAGAGTTCTGCTTCCCTTTGCTCCCTGTGGCCTGTTTCCCTCAGCTGTCCTGTAGCTTCATGCCTGTCCACTCCTGTCGGCCGCACAGTCCGTCTACATGCTCGTTTTAGTAGAGTTACCGATCTGTCTGATGCTACTATTGAGTTCACCACTCTGTCTTTTGTCAAACTGTCTGCTGGAGTTTTTCTTTTGTGCTTTTATTTGCTATTTCTTATTTGCTCCTTGACTTATTTTGACGTACACTCCATCCCCACCTCCTCGCTTCAATTTAAGTGAAGTTGTTTGTATGCTTGAGAATAACCGTAGAACCTTTGCTGTGTTTGAGGTGACTGGTGAGGCAGTCACATTCTCACCTTTCAGCTCTATGTTCATTTGAAGAGCTGCCCCTTCTCCCTGCCTGCATGGTTCATGTTATCAGTGCCAGGGAATGAGTCTGTGTTTAATGACTGAGCCCTTATCTGGGTGGAGGAGACTTAGCGGCTAATTGCTGTGATTGCTGAGATCCCCCAGGCGAGAATGACTGCGGCTCTGAGGTGGTTTGGAGGGCTGAGGCAGGCGAGTACCACGTGCTTTACCATGGGCTCTAGGGAGCTGCACTGTCCTTGGGAAGAGGCCAGAGGAAAAGAAGCGAGAAGAGGAGGGGGGGAAGAGAGGGAGAGGAGGGCTTTGGTATCATTGCAAAGTGAGCTTGCGGTCAGGCCAGACGGGACGTGTCTCACTCTTCTCCATTTCTGCAGCTATAAAGCATGTCACTACAGGCATCTAATGAGGGCAGAGGGGCAACTGAAATTGCCACACAGGTATGAAACGCTGCCGACAAATGTGCAGCTTTTTTACAACATTTGCCTTGCTAATGGGCTCTGTAAAAAAGTATAGATGTCACCGAACCAAAGTATAACATGCACAATTTATTCATCTCAGCCTACCGCCCCCTCCAACACATTATCAGGTTTATGTGCTGTGAATTTATCCTCTATTAAGTCTCACGATTTACATCTCTCTTTGTACCGTTGCGCTTTAAGGTGGCCCATCCTCCAGGATACCCACTCTTCACCCTCCTAGCTCGCCTGGCTATGTGTCTGCTGCCATCGCTCTCTCCAGCCCACAGTGTCAACCTGATGAGTAGCCTCTTGGGGGCTGCAGCTTGTGGTGGCCTCTGCATTACTGTCTGCAGGTAGGCAAATAAAAATATATGTATATCCCATATATGTTTCTACAGTTTCTTAATGTATTTGTGTCATTGCTTTGCTTTGATTCTAGTGATTGAGTGAAAATAGAATCAGACAGTGTGTCACTTTATTCACACAGTCGGCTTCTATAATAGATGTGATTCCAGAAGTACCTGTCTCAAACTCAGATTTCAGATGAGGAAAAGCCTGACCCCTTCGGCAGTGAAGCCGTTTTGTGACTAACACACATCAATGGAGGAAACAATAAGACATTTTTGAGTGGAGGGGGTCTTTAAACATTCCCCTACTGACTTTTTGCATCTTGATGCTGTCTGGAACACAGAGTGGTATTTTTGGGTCCAGACTGACAGGCAGTGGTGTCCCTGATCCTCTGTTCAGTATTCAGGAGCAGAGCCCAGCCGCCCTGCTCCCTCCCACCACCCTACCCTGCCTGTTTACCCATCAGCCACCCATTGCGAGTGTGCGTGTATGTGTATGTATATCACAATTATCGTGCCCTCCAAGCCCCGCTCTGACGTCCCGGTTCTCCTGCCCCCCCACTGCCCAGCATGCTCCCAATCCTGACATGGCACGATTTCTAATCTCCCCCTTCTTGCCTCCTGGGTCTGAGAGGAACAGGATCACTAACTCTGCTCCTCCCTCTCCCCCCTCTCTTCAACCACCTCTCCCCTCGCTCAGTCATAAACACAGTTTACATCTCTGCAATGCCATCTACCACCCTGCAGTTTCGCCTGCTGCTGACCCCATCATGTAAGGAGTATTTTACCCCTTCCTGCTTTGTCTGTGTGTTTATCTCGCATGGTTGGCCGGACTACCTTACATCACCCTTTTGCTGATCTTAGTAATTTTCCACATTGCATTGTTGATGGCAGCTTAGTGTCAACATTTTACCTTTTTGTCACAGTTTGTGCATACTGGGGCATTTCCAAGCATGTCATATACTTCTAATTTACTCCTTCCAGAATAGGAATTGTTAAATATGATGTAATTTCTTCCCGCTGTACACCTTGGCAGGTGCCGGGGACCCAGTGATAGTGATAGTGGAATTGTGTGTGTTCCCAGGTGCGCAGTGCTGGGCCGACTTCCTGTGTGCTTGGCCAGTGTGTGCTAAATGGCAGGCGGTCTGGAGAAGGTCAGGGTACAGGGTCAGGCCTGCTGGAGTAGGGCAGGAGCTGGGGAGGGAGTGCTCTCCAGGGGACTGGCGCTAAGCCCAGACTGCATCAGCCTTAGACACTGCCCTGCATTATTGTTACCTTAGAAGTGAATCAAAACCTGCCACCTTTAACCACTCTGCACAAGTCAAGACAAGACAGGGGAAAGAATACAGTGAGGGCAACAAAGGGGACAAGCACCGCTCATCTTTAGGATATTTTGACTGTGCATCCCTACTGCCACCCTAATTTCAATGCATTTGATGAGCCGCCATTCAGTTGGAGGATTGGACTCAGCCCTTGGCTAGACATTTACAGTTATTTTGAGACCAGAAAATATCCATGCAGTCTGGGTGATATTTGGCTCCCAGTGTGCATGTTCACTGTAGCCCTGCCTGTAATCTCTGGGGATTTAGATCCAGTTGTGGATTATGGTCAAGTAAAAAGTCATTATGTAGAGCTACAGCCACACCCACCCCCTCAACTAGGGTTGATGGGTAGCGAGGACTTCAGCCAGAGCACACATTCACACCATATAAGCTCTTAAGTGTGAATTTATGATCTATGCTTTCAATTTGAAAAAATAAGCATAAAAGGTTTTAGTCATTATCTGTTCAGGGCCTAGTTTGGGATGAGCTGTGAGGTTGTGGATCCGCTGGCACACACGACCTAGTGACGGGCTAGTGGAGAGGGGAAAGGTGAGGAGGGAGGGAGGATGGAGAGAGGGATTCTGGCTGGTCAAGACCTACCTCTTGGTTCTGGCACGGAGGGCATTGAGTGCTTTGACCATATCGAGAATATTGGCATAGATGTCATGCCACAAAGGCCAGGCCTTTCCCTCAGATGAAATGCCAAAACTGACCAGTTGATACCTGCTCATATCTGCTCTGCCCTTGCCGTGACACTAGTTCCCTGTGTCTTTTCCCCACTTAATTAAGTTTTGAAATGTCTTTTGTTGTTTTTGTCCCTTTGTGGCCCTCATAAACTTTTCCACCGTTTCTTATTTTTAGGTTCTCATCGGCTCTGAAGTAGACCCCCCCACACCACCACCACCACCACCCAAACAAATCATTGCTTTGTGTGATTATGTTCAGATGGCAAAATATATTGAAGTTAATACGGGTACTTGAAGGCAGTTTCTCTCAAATAATAAATTGTAAGACCTTGAAATTCATCTGGAATATACCCAACATGGCAAGCCTTTGATGTATCAATTTAAATTAGTCGGCCAGATTGCCGTGTTTAATGTGGGGGAATGTAAGTTGATAGGCTTGGAAGCCACTTCTCTCTCTTGCATAAGTTTAAATGTAGCACTTTAGCCTCCCTTTGATTTGTCAATTACAGTTCTCTGGGCTTGATCATATGGTTTGATGGCCAAATTGCATGTCTTGTTATGTTTTCACACCATGGCCTGACAAGCCTTTGAGGATGGTGGACGTAATGATAATTACTATCGATTGCAGTTGGAGGTTCACAGAAAGAAACATTTGGCTCATGGAATGCTAAAGGCCTCAGCCATGAGTCTCTGGAGGAATGCACCCTTCATAGCGGGATAATCCAGACAGCTCGGTATTCTGTGCTCTCTCGTTTCACAGTTTATCTGCTAAAGCTGCTCTGAATCTCTGCTACCTGTGAGGAATCTCTCTCCATTCCTGAGCTTATCCTGAGAAACCAGGAGCAGACATGTTAGCGTGCTGACAGCCATCGCAGCAGAAAAACAACCTCGTAACACTCAGCCATCAGCACTTTTGGTGTGATCACATGATTACGTAACAGGCCTGTTGAAGCACACCAAACGTGTCTGGCCTCCCTTTTCCCTGGCGGCCCTCGAAAGAAAATGCACACCTGCGAGAGGCTCCCCCGCCAAGAGCTGGCCCATGTGGCACATCTGATACCTCAGTGGACGGGAGGGTGGGCGTGGTGCCATCCCCTGCCTTGTACTGCATCCCCAGCTCCTTATAAGGACCTCCACCATATGGTCCTGATGGCGCTTTTCCTTCTTGCTCAGGTGGGTTGTTTTTCCACAGGGGTGTGGTTGTGTATATCTTGTCGAGGTCAGGTCAGGAGCAATGTGTGTGGGGGTTGTTTTTTGCAACAGTTTGTGTAGTTTTATTTCTATGCAACAGCTGAATAGAGTTGTTTTGTTGGATGATGTCTTCACCTCTCCCTGTAGGTGGCAAGACGGCCCCTCCTTCTCACATCTGCTATGCACGGATAAAATCTTCATCCCAAGTGGCAATAGAGAATACACCCATCACTGTTTTCTTCTGAAAATGTAGAAGACAATTTTAAGTTTGTCTGTTTAAAAGACCCCAATCTCTGGACCTTTTGTTCCTATTCTGCACTATCTCATCCGTCATATTGTAGTCCAACAGACCTCTTTTACTCCCCCCATCCTCAGCATGACCAATGGTTCCCCCAGGACTCATCCTCTAATACAGTTAAACAGATGTCTAATGAAGATGTTATTTCCTCATTACTGGCTACGGGATGGGGATAGAGAGGAGGAGGGAGGAGGGCTAGATAGACAGCAGAATACAGTACCAGTTTAATATTCCTTTCGCCCGTGGGCCTGAGATTGTGTCTGCCTCGGACGTCAATATTACATTCCTCACCCACCACAGGCAGTCTTAATAAGGCACCAGGCACAGAGACGGATCAGACTCGGCAATTACAAGTCACCCAGAATTAGTTAATGGAATCTATACAGCAACATTTATGTATCACTGGTGTGTGCCTAATGACTTTGTTGGAAAAAGCAGCAATAAAAATGGCATTCAGTGAATTACATAAACACAGGATTTTTGTAAATTGTTTTTTTCCCCTCTTCCTGTAATTTTTGTGTGTTGGGTGGAGATTAAGATGGCATTCTGGGAGAAATTGTCATGTCAGTGGCTGCATTGTTTGTGCAGAATTGTGGTGATTAATTTTACACGCACTTGTAGCTCTGGAGCGCTCTCCTGGAGGAGGGGTGTCTGAGCGGCAGAGCTGGGACCCTTATTTACCCTCCTCTGTGCAAACAGACAGCCTCAGCTACGCACACCGGATGAGGCAGGAGAAACAAGGAAGAGCCTGGTTTGGTGATTGGCTGAAATTTAGTCCGTGGCTTTAAATGTGAAATATCCAAATACATAGTTTTGAACGTAAAATCAGTAAAAAATACAGGATTAGGGATGGACAACACTTTAATAATATTGTAGCGTTTTCTTTCCTCCATATTGATAATCTGATGATATCTTAGTGATTTGTTTTTTTTCAGAGGATAATTTCGCACAAAACATTAGGAAAATTAAAACTTATGACCGAAGTAATAATAACATTCAAAATGTCATATAATTATATCAACAATCTATTCTTTAAAAGGCAGTGTAATATGGCAGAAATCAATGTTAAAATATTCATAAGAATGTTTCTCTGATATCAACATGTAACAGAATGGTTATTTTATGCCTAATTACACATATGATAATGAAGACAATTAACAATATGTTGTAACTTATCATCTAGTTTTCATCCAGTTTGCTTGAAATTTCAAATTTAAGGAGGGTCTTCAGTGATTGAGCATCACACTTCTTTAAAGTTTGGCCCCAAACTTTCATGAATACATTTACAATGAATCATCGGAATCAAAGCAACTGATTCTGAAATATCCTTTTTCTTTGCCTCAATTACAGACCAAGACCCCCAAACCCTGAATTCTACATTTCCCAGAATGCAACTCATTACATCTTTCTTTAAGCCCTTCCTGGTTATTTCCATTTTCACACACACTTTTTGTAAAGTAGACTGTTAAACATTTGGAGCGTCAGAACCTAGGCCAAAATAACCAGTTTTTTTTTTTTTTTTTAAAACATCCTTTCTAGGATTGGGAACCTTTTCCAGAGCCACAGAAAACTTTATATACCTGTTTTTGCTCTTATGTGGTGAGAAAACTGAACTTCCTTGAGCGCAACTGAAAAACAATATAAATTTTAAAAATGACAACACGCTATGATCATTTTCTCACGGTGCTGTTCCACTGAAAGACATTATTTGATAATGCTGCACAGCCATATGCTGTATGTTGACCTGCTAATACTTGGTAGCATTTGATTTAGTTGAGTGTTTGATTTCCTGACACACCTCATCATTTAAACATTTGTATATGAATTGCTGTTTGGCTTTGAAACTTCAAGGCAGCACATCAGACACGTACCCTTGTCATATAATAGCTGCTAAGTAGCCTGCTCGGTGTCCTGGCCAGAGGGGAGCCCCAGGGTGTGAACGTTGGCCAGCTGGAAACCTCAGCCCGAGCAGGCCACCTCCTCTCTCGGGCTTTCTACCCTCTTCAGGAATGTGTGATTCTTTTCCAGCACTGCTTCCCCAAACCACCGCTCGGTTAGAGAACAGTGCAGTGCTGATCCGCGATGGCACAGCTGTGGTATTGTCTGTTCCCCGGGGTGGTGTGTGACAGTGGCTCCCTTGGCCAGCTCCATTGTGAAGCTTCATTCAGTGCAGAGTGCTGGTGTAGGCTTATTGTGTGCTGTTATTTAGCACACACGACTGATGTTGGCATGTCTCTGGCCCATACTGTAGAACTGAGTGGATAAATGAGGCAGGTCTCATTTTGACACTTCAAAGTGATTATTCTGAGCTTTTGTTGTATCCTTGAAGGGGACCTTGCTTACCAGACTCTCTTGTATTTTTATCATGTTTCATTTTTCATTTACCTTTCATCATTCTTTGAAAATGTGTTCAGTGTTGTTTTGTCTTAAATGTTTTTTTCACCAATTCCATTACTTCAGCTAAAAGTTGAATCATGGGTAATTTTCTTTTTTTAACCACTTACATTATTTCCAAGTTTGTGCTTCGTTTCAGGCTTCAAGCATAATATTTGTCACTGAGTTAATTACCCAAGTGATGACGCACACATTCTGGCGGGGTGGATCAGTTCAGGGTAGAATAGTCTCGTTGTCAGCCATGTTATTCTCCTGCCACGTCTCAACCGGGCCATTGTCACTGAGCCACAACATTTCAGCACAGCAGCATCCTGCACAGCATTGAGTTGTGATAACGGGGAACACGGACACACTGGTGTCAGAATGTGTCCTGCTTTATCCGCTCGCCCTGGGAGCAGCCAGCCTGGAGAATGAGCTGTGGAGAGGCTGAGAGGCTGACTGGGACCCAGGTGGTCCTGCACAGACAGACAGGTCATTTACGGCCTACACTGTACACACATCACTGGGCTCTTACGGACTGACAAGCTCTAACAGAGAGATTTGTCAGGCACTCAGGGAGAATAAAGAAGTTAAAAGAACAGGAGTGAGTGCGTGTTGTGTGTGTGTGTGTGCGTGCGCGCCTTTGAATATGTGACGAATGCTGGCTATCAGCTTCAGAAGCAGGAACAGACTTGGTGTAATAACCTCGTCTGTGGACCCCCGTGACTGTTCTGCACCCTGTGTTACCCCCCAGCCAACCCCCCTGCTAGGTGTATGAGCTGTGAGTTAATTGTCATGCAGGGAGGTAAAATTATGGGTGCAGGAGGTCTCTGCACCTCAACAAAAGTCCCCATCTGCCCCCCCAACACCCACCCACCACCACCCTTCTTCATCCTTCCTTCAAGTTACAACTAATTCCTGGAGCGGTGCAGCGAGAAAGACGCTGCTATCTCTTATTAAGACCCACTCCTAGACGCTCCACCCCCCGTTAAGTGCACACACACACACATATACATACTCATTCACCGAGCCTCCCTTACAGTGAACACAGAGGAAAAATAGTGGAGAGTAGGAGAGAGAAAACCCAAGAAAAAAAGGGGAAGTAGTCAGCAAGCAAGAGTTTTTTTTTCTACCCTTCTCTCGCTCTCCCTCTCCTTTTTTTCCTGATTTACCGCGCTTTCCTCAGAAAGCTCCATTGTTCCCCTAGCCTAAGTCTCATCAGGCCTTTTGTGGCTGACTATCACAGCGGCAGGCAGAGAGCTGGAAATGTATAAATGGTATCATGCCTTGTGATTAATGGCGGTGCTTATGAGTCAGGTCTGATAACGGGCCTGCTCTCTACTCAATTTCAGATACCGTTAATGGAATCTGTCTTCTGCGATTGTAATGTGAGAGCGCCTAATTTGCTATGGAGCTTGAAGCTGTCACCGGCAAGGGATTGTGGGGTCATAAGGGACCTGGCAGCCGTTTGGCCTGCAGCTTGTATCTGCGGTGCTGAATAGAGCAGCTCTCTGCCTGTCAGTTAGCTGATAGGCTGATGAGGACTCTAAGCCACTCCACACAATGGCGGAAAGGGCCATACTGCCTGACTTCCCTAATTGTCGAGCCTGCTCATATTTCAGAGCCAGCATGCTGGGGACTGGGCTGCTTTTTTTTTTTTCTTTTCTCTTCTTTCCCCTCTCTCTTCTTGAACTTTTTTCTTCCTTTTTCTATATTTCATCCTACATCCTGCACACTGTCTCACCCCTTTAACGCACACTTCTCTGCACTATTTTCCTTTTCTCTCCCTTCTCCCCATCATTTGTCGCCTCTCTCTCTCTCTCTCCCCCTCTGTCTCTCATTTTGGTAAGTGGTGGGTCTTAGCGTATGACAGATTATCCCAAGTTTGCTTCAATTACTGCAAAGGAGATGGAGACAGTACAGGAGAGGAGGAAGGGGAAAACTTTTGTGCACACATTATATTTAAGAAGCTGAGGATAAAGTGCTATCTCTACCGCTGTGGTTTCCGTGCCAGTCTGCTCGAGATCAACCGGCTGCTGGGGAGGGAGTTCTCATGATATGTGAATTACCCCAAATCACTGAGAGTGTTTTTCAAGGTCTTGTCCGAGAAGCAAACTTGGGTAAAGGGAAGATTATAATAGGTGCCCAAATTTGTCTGAGCAAAGTGGTGGCTTTTTTGACTGCAAAATTTTAATGTTTTGTGAAGCTGCTGACTTTGTTTTTTTTGCTTTTCTGTGTCGGTGCAGTGTAACTCGGATCAAATAAAATGTCAAAAAAAGCAATTAGAAGTTCTCTAGCCTTTAAAACTGGCTAAGAAAAAAAAAACACTGAATCTAGTCTATTTAAACTTGTGTTTTTAGATTCACTTTGGTGTAAAAAATGTGATTTCTTATGATTGCAGCAACCAAATAGTGATATTTGTACATTTCTTCAAAGATACGAGAGCATTTTGGTTGTATTGTAAACGCTTAAAAAAAATACACAAGATATCTCTGGGTTTGTGTATGAAATCACAGATTTTTCTAAAGCGGTGTAAAATAGAAAACCCTCTCCTCCTACACTGTCAGGTTGGCAGGTCCTGGTCCTGGAGCAGTTCTGGCTGGAGGGCTGTTTGCTGTGTCCAGACTCAGCTGGCAGTGGTCCATGGTGGCAGAGGTCTTCACCCTCAACAACCTTTTTGTTGGCCTTCTCTTCTTCTTGACCGCCAGCTTCCATTGTGCTGAAAGCGCCACGCAGAGGAGGAAGGTAACTCAGTGCAACACATCGACATGCTAACTGGAAACTTGCATCTTTACTGTCGTCATTCCTCATATGTTTAATATACTTGAAGTCACGCTGCACTGTTTAATGTCCCTGTCAGATTGCACACTGGGGCGCATTATGCAGCGGCTTGGGCCTCTGTAACCAGCACACCCTGGTGCTGTATGTATTGGTCATCATTCCCTGGGTCCTTTATCGACTCTACTCTCAGAAGGTAAGTCCTGGGGCTTCATGAAATGAGGCACACTCTGCACTTACAGACAGTAAAATAGAAATATGTCTGAATACTTCTTAAAGTACATAAATGGAAGTGGTTTCTGCAAGATGAAGAGTCTGGGAGCATTTTTTCTGATGGAAAAAATAAGAAACTGCTGTAAAAAGATGTTGCTTCTATGTCAACTACAGGGTTAGAATCACAGTTTTCTCAGCAATGAGTAGTTTAATATTAGTGTTACTATGAAAAATGGCCTATTATTAAAGAGAATGACATAGGAACTGTATGTTCCTATATAGGCACATATAGTGGGTTTCCATTAGTCTACACATCTTTATACATTGCCATCTATACTGTATGTACTTTCCAAAATACTTTGAGTGTTGGTCAGCAATACATCCACGTAGAATATAACACCGACAACATCTTTTCCATGCAATTTAAACAGGAGCTGTCTTTTCATGGCCTTTTGTCTTTGGGATTGTGTTTCCTCGCTGGTTTTCTGCCGTATATCTACCTGCCCATCTCATCCTACCTCAACACAGCCCGCTGGAGCTGGGGGGACCAGACCACCCTGTCAGGACTGCTGATCCACCTGCTAAGGAGTGAATATGGCACATTCAGTCTCGTACGTGCTGCTTATCTTAATATATAATATCTTATATATAAACTGACGCACTGTATTTACACTCACTCTGTGCTCTGTTGGCTCATCTTATCTTGCATACTAATGTTTTTAGTTGTACTGTTCTTGGTTTTGCAGGCAAAGACAGAAGGCTCTGTGAACCTGACCACAATGTTACAGTAAGTTTGTGTAAACTACTAACACAGTTAGTTTCTAAATTCATATTTTAGCTTCACAATATACATTTATTAGTCTCAGCTCTTTAAAATGACATGACATCTTCCTCGTCTGATTTATGCCACATTTTTAAAATAATGTAATTTTATTTTCAGTTAATCTATTGAATAGTTTCCAAGTAACTGATTGTTTACAACATATAGATGTCATGAAATAGCACAAAATGAGACCATTAGTCTCCCAGAACCCAAAGTAGTGAATTCATATTACCTGATGTGTGCATCCAACACTCTCAAAACCAAGATATTCAAATTACAGTGTCACAAAACAAAGACAAACAGCAAATTCACTTGTGCAAAGGTGGAAACAGTATATCGGGCATTTATCCTTGACATATAACTAAATGCAATAAGTGGTCACCAAAACTGTATTTATTTGTTCTGTTTGACTAATTGTCCACTATATTTGAGTATAGCATTTATTTTTTATGTAGACAGTGCGTTCTAAGACAGAGTAAGAAGGAACAGTAGAGTAAACCGGAGGGATTTGATCTGAGGGCACATATGGGTCTAGAGATGGAGGCCCCACCACTCTTTGCGATGGTTATGGTGGTTTACACAGGTTTAACCACAGACACACCAATCTGCTATGAGAGCCCAGAGTCATTTGTAGAGCCCATCTCTTTCCTCTCCCTAGCAGCTTTTGTTCTTCCCATTCCACTCTCTCCCATCAAAGCAGAACTGAACCTGCTTAGAGGGCCAAATCGCTGTGTTCTGTTTCTCCAGCAGTTTGAAATGATCACTCAGCTCTGGTGTTTAAGCGTGACAAGCTGTGATGACAGACACTGCAATAGAGCTGGAGAAATTGTATTTTTCCACTCTAGCACCCCCCACCACCACCACACGCACCCCTCCCACCCAATTCCCTGCCTTGCTCCCCACTACCAGCACCACCACCACCACAGTCATCGTACTCCTGGTATCTTTCTCCAGCTGACGGGATGGGGGTGCATGTGCGTCTTAAGACCCCCCACTACCAGGCACCCACCCCTTCCCATCACCCCTGCTGCTTGATGGACAGGCACACCTTCAAGATGGGGAAGAGAGGCAAACATGACAGGCATGTCACAGTGGAGACGTAAACCCGCTGGAGAAGCTGACACACACACCCACAAACACACGCTCATGAGCACATTCACACATAGTGTACATTGGGAGATATAGAGACTCAATAAGCTGTCAAATAGAGATGGGTATTAAGGAAGAGGCAGGAAACTATCTCTCTGCTCTGAGCAAGCGCTCTGTGACTGACAGGCGCTGTGAGCAGAGGATGGGGCTGCGGGGGGTGGATGACACAGTCATTCGTATCTGTCAATCCGATTGAAAGGAGGAGCGCACAGTCCAAGGAGTTTGTTTTGATAGGGCATGGAGGGCATTTAATAATTGCTGTCCTTGAGTTCAGTAGCAGGGAGGGTAATTGAGCTTGTCTTTGGTGTCCATCATAAATGTATCTCTGTGTTTGCAGGGCCCAGCTGGACCACTGCCTGGCAGAACTTTCACCTCCTGTTTTGGTGCTGGCAGGAATAGGCGTCGTCCTCTCCTCGTGGGACAGGTAGGATGAGTAAGACGCAGGCATGCAGCACACCAGACTCTGACACACACACATCTCAGCAGCCACTTCAACCAAAAATCTAATCCCCCGGAGTAAGAGACAAGGAACAAAACCACTGACAAAATGCTGATCTTAGAAAAAAAGAAGACAAAACAACACTGAGGCACCTAACTGTCAAGCTGTCAGGACGCACCACATTCAGATCGAGAGGGGTTGATGTGTATTTTGGATTTTCAAAAACATGTTTGTGTGTGCAAGTAAATCACTGCTTGTATGTATGTGTTTGTGGCAGTGTGGCAGTGTGATCCAGTAATTCATTACAGTAGTGCCTTAGCTGGGGTCTGTGGGGTGAAGCTGATAAAGCCCAGTGATGCCCTGGAGCTCTGCAGGGCACAAGCTATTCCCTGCTTCCTCCTCTCCTGAGGTGCACTTTAATAAACTTGGCTACATACACAAACAAATGAAAAAGAGCAAGGTCATTTCATAGAATGCCAAAAGGAAACTATGTAAATGCTCATTTATCTACTGTTTGCTACATTTTGTTAGTCAAAAATCAGCATTTAGTTTTTAACTATTGTGCATAATATAAAGAAAAAATAAATCGAGGGCCGCTTGACTGGCCAGCTGATGGAAACCATCGAATCAATCTCTTGGCAGGAGAATTTATTCTGGCTTAAAAGTGTCTCTTCAGGTTCAGATGATGATTTGTTATTGCCATAAGGGTAATGTGTTTTCTTTTTAGTGTATAAGTACATTTTACAGCTGTACTGTAATGAGTTTGTGATTCAGCGGTTGGCACCAGCTCATTATGACTCAGTCAGCATTAGAAAATCAATCATGCACCTCTTAGCTGGCTGGCACATACATTTTCTCTCAGGCTTGTGATCTCCATCCCTGCATTAATATTTTTACAGACTTATTCAAAACAAGTATATTTTAATAGAGTAAACAGACAAAGTAATACATTAGACTAAATATATGGAAATAGCAGTCAGGAATACAAAGCAAAATACTCAGTAAGTGAAGCTGAGTATAATACCTGTAAAATAATAATGATGTTAATAAACTGGAGGTCTCCTGTCTTAGGACTTGCTGCTCAGTGTCCTGGCTGTTGACTGCCATGCTGGTGGTCTACTCACTGTTTTTTGCTTGGAGAGCTAACCTGGACATCAGCAGACCCTTGCTGCTTGGAGTGGTGAGCTACATGACTTTTAGATATTCTTGTTTTCATTTTTCTGCAGTTGTTCAAAATGTGTGCTTTGTATCAAATTATACTCTGCATACAGGTATTATTGAGTGTTCTGATCTTATCACTATTTCTATGCACATTTTCCAACTCCAAACTATATAAACTTGAAAACTTACTGAATTTAATGCTTTTTTTAAATGGTAAATATGGGTGTACTGAGAGAGGATGTGGCCTAAAAGGATTAACACCTTATATTAAGATGTGCATAATTATTAGGCAGCTTCATTACATCAGGTTAAACAGGCCAAAAAACACTTTTACTTGATGTGGAAAACTAAAATTGCCTTTGAGATGAATAGCCTCTCTTGAAATAGCTGGACTCTCGATGTGTGACCACAAAAAAATTAAATGTTTTGTTGTGAATTTATATATTTTGTAAAAAATGCTCAGAAACTTCTCAGTTAATAGATAATATTAACTACAAGAGACGTGAGAAAAATTGGATGTGACTTTACCTTGAACCTTGCCGGATATTAAACAGAAGTGTTGCCTTGTTTCTGTCCACAAATGTCCATGGAGGACAAGATTAAATTTTCCCTAACCAGTCAGTGAAGACCAGCATATCCACCAACATGCTTGTTTTACTGAGGTTTTAACAATGGAGCAGAGTATTGCAAAAATCACTATACTGAGAATTTATGTCATCTCTCTGAAATTAATTTGTTAATCAAGGTAGTCATATCAAAATTTTCTTCTATTACTGTCATTAATAATCCATCCAATGCACAGCTTGACAACTTAACAATACCTGTTGTTCCTACTTGTACCTAGTGACTATTAGTCCTCCCTCAGTGCCTGCTGGACTGATTCCTAAAACTGAAATCACTGTTCGATTTTATGATGCCTGTTGAATTAGTGAACTGAACTGAAACCTGCCTAGAATGTGGCGAGGTACAAGGAGTGAAGCGCTCAGACACGTGGCCAACGTAAGGACGGCTGAAACACAACCGCTACAGTGAGATTCTCAAGTTGAATCTTCAGGACCAGTCCAGTTAATTCCTGAAGACAGATTTTTAAAAGGTGTGAATGGAATGGAATAGTGAATAGTGAATAATGAATGGATAGTGACTCTTGATGGAGATGGTTGTGCCTCTGGTTGGATCACTAAAGGAAACGGGTCACCACTTCCAGTGAGGCGACAACAAGGTGGAGGAGCGGTTGTGGTATGAGATACATTCATTATTGATTAGCTTGTTGGAGCTTTTTGAGTTGAAGATGGACTGAAAATCAACCACCAAACCCACTGCCAGTCTATGGAGGATACTTTCCAGAAGCGCTGAGAAGTCCATGGCATTCAGAAAGGCTATGATCTTTATGGAGGACAGTTCTCCACCACATGCATCTAAATGCTTCACTGCTTGGCTCTACAACAAGGTCATCAAAGATGAATTAATAATGACATGGCCCCCTTCCTCACCTGACTTGAATTCTGTTGCGCCCTTCTTAAACATGACATGTATGGTTAGGAAAGACAACATACTTCTTTGAACAGTGTCTGGAAGGCTATAGTTGCTGCTTCAGTAAAAGGTGTTCACTGCATGAAGAGGTCAAGAAAGTGACAGACTCCATGGTAGGAAGGCTCATGGCAGTTGTTGCAAAGGAGAATGGCTGTAATGGTCACTGAATATTTATGAAAGGCAAGAAATTATTTGTCTGTTTGTATAACTTATTCGTTAAACTAACTAGAAGTATTGTTTTTGTACTTTAGTTACCTAATAATTGTGCACACTTACATAGATTCCCAAGAGGAAAACAGACTCACTTTTCTTTTGTTAAACATTCAGATTTGAGGTTCAGAAGCATTTTGAATTGACTGAGACAATAAAAAATACAAAAATTAATACAATTTACCTAATAATTGTGAACTTTGCATACATTGATGCTGATGCTGGTAGGGATCATCAATAAACCCAACCACACACAATAAAACTATTGGAAACACTGTTGTGCATGTGTGTGTTTGTTTGTGTGCATATGTGTGCGATAACTTCCTGCAGGTTGAGCGTTTCTGGCTCCAGAGTGACGCTGCGGTGTGTGTGCTGGCAGGCCTCGGCTTGAGCCGGACTCACACTGAGCTGGAGAGGAGGCTCGGCCATGGGGGGGTGTGGAAGACCACAGGCTGGCTTCTCACTGTAGCTCTGCTGGCACATATGGTGCGCACCAATCACAGGTGAGCACTGTACTCAATAACAAACTTGCTGTTGTTGGATGTGATGAAAACATACAGTGCAGTCAATAAATAGCAGGGCAATATGGTCACATGCTTTTCATTGTTTGAGTCTGAAACACCACATTGGGTTTCAAATGAAACAATGATTATGAGATTAAAATGCTGACTTGAAGCTTTTAGATTTGTTGAGTTGCTGTTGTCAGACTCATTGTCCGTTTTGCCCTTGGCAAAGATTTTCATTCCATGTGAATGAAGAAGCTGTCAAAGTGAAGCTAAGTCAGCATTCTAAACTTGCTCTCATTGTTTCATTTCAAATCCAGTGCTGTGGAGTATAAAGTAAAAATCCTTATAGTTCCATTTCCACTCTTGTAGATTTGTAGTTAAATGCCCCTATTTTGTTCAGGCTGAGATGTAAATTCAGCTTTGTAACATCCAAATTTGCAGACAATTATAAAACTAATTGTACAACAGCAAAGATTTTGATCACAGTAGACATAATTATTGTAGCTGCATTGTGTTGCACTTCTACAGGCTATTAGTGAGTCCAGCCTCTAATAGTGTTTTTGTGTCAGGCGGCTCTTGTTTTAGAGTTTCTTTTCAGTGAAGTACGAAGTTAAATACTTCTGCTTTGTAAAGTCTAAGTGAAATAAAAACTCCCCTCTTCGAGTTCCTTCTAAAATCCTCATGTGCAAGTTTTTTCTGAGTCAACCCGATTTGTTTCTCCCCTGTGCTTCATACTGCAGGTCTGAACTCCACATGTCAGGTTTTTCTCTGCTCACTCCATGGTAGGGGCTAAAGAGAGGCACGGTTAGCACATAGATTCCACTCACAGAGCTCAGTCTGAGATGTTAGCTGTCCGAGAAGGCAGATTACACCAGCGTAGCGCTGGGGAGTGCCAGACAGCCATCACTGAGCGGCTTTGATCAAGGGGAGAGCATGGCCTGTGCTGTCAGACCCATCACACCTGTCTCTCCACAATTAGATAGGCAGCCAGAGTGCTCTGCAGAGGGGAAGGGGCGGGGGCACTGACAACTTACCCTCAGAGCACCTTGAAAGCATACCTACAAACACTCGCATATACACAGCTGTACACATCACACACATGTCTAAACAGGGGTAAGGATGTGCTCAGACACTTTTAAATGCTAGTAAACACAACTTGTGTTTTGATATTATGAAGTGTGATTGCATGTGTGCTCGTGATCCTAGGGAGTGTGATCAGAGCAGTAACAGTGTGGTGGAGAGGTTCGGCAGGGAGCTTCTGGCCTCCGTCCCAGCAGACTCGATCATCCTGACCAGAGGAGACCTGCCCGGAAACTCTCTGCGTTACTTACACTACTGCCAGGGGGTACGACCCGATGTCCGCCTGGTCGATCAGGAGGTTAGACCTTTAAGTTCTACTCTGTTTTCTGTGTTCAGTCTCGAGCTGTTCTCCTTGGAGTTTTTTTTTTTTTAAGGCGGTACACTAATTTCAGGGCCACAAATGGATCATTTAGTATTACAAAGTTGGATACAAAATACAAATAATCAGTGGTCAGAAAGACTCTGATTTAAACTGACTTTTTTTTTTAAAATACAAAAAATAAAGAGAGACTGAAGAAAATCACAATTTGTTTGGTATGTGATATTTTGTGCAAAATGACAATGTACCTTAGCTTTATGATAACTGACTGAAATGAATTTAAAACTTCATAAATTACATTTAAGTCACGTAGATTTTCTGAATTAGTTACTGGTCAGTATGTACATCATGAGTTTGCACATCTCTTTATCAGTCACAATGATAAAGGGCTTGATGCCAGCAATGTGAAGATAAAGAAGCCTCTAACTTTAGACAAAAGAAAAACTCCTTCAGTAATTTAAATGTAGTAAATGCCCCTGAAACAGTAGAGAAATATTTCACTTTAAGTGAGTTGTACACTGGTACTTCTTCAACCGCTTATCAGCAGGATATAAAGATTTGCACTTAGCTGGTGGTACTCTTTTCTCTTCCTAGATGATGACATACACTTGGTATGTGGCCAAGCTCGCACAGCACCACCCTGGGGTCCACTTTCCCGGCCGCTGGTGGGATCCGGTGCACCCTGAGGAGAAAGACACCTTCAGCCTCGAGCAGTTTCTGTCCCTCAACCCACAGTGAGACACATGAAGGGAGCAGAGAGGGAATAAAGGGATGGTCTGAATAAATAGAAGGATGTAAAATGGAGAGAGAGGGAATTGGGAGGGCAACAATGGTCCAAATGAACAAGTGGGTGATCTAATGAGCTAGAGATCAGTGGGATGGTAGACGCAGCGGTGAGTGCAGGGAGAAGATAAGCCCACAGAAATGTTGAGGCCATAAAAGGAGTTTGATGAACTACAGAAGTCGACTAATCTACTTGATTTGGTTAAACAGTCTCTGGCGGACTCATTGCTGCTCCCTGCTCTCATGATTCACTCCTCCAGGAGGAAGTGAGACCCAGAAACTGGATAGTGCCTTGTTAATGCCAAGCCCACCAGGGGGCAGTGTTTGCCAGGCCAACATGTCTGTCTCTTGGTGGGGCAACACTGACCTGTGGGATTAACCCTCAGGGTCTGTCAGTGGCACAGGCCTGAAGGGAAGATAGAAGGTGTTGGGATGTGAGGACATGTTTGTCTACTTGATGTTCCTGTGTGTCTCATCATTAACAGTTACATAGAGATAAAAACTGAGTACATGATCTAGCCTCTATCCGATTGTTTTCTCTGATACTGTGCAGGAGGGATATGTTTGCCTGCATTGGGCTGCCTGATGGAGACCTAAGCTGGGAACGTAGTTTCTCTCGCTGGCCCCTCGGTGTGTGTGATTACTTAGTACCTGTCCAGAGGCAGTTTCACCCTGAAGAGTGGGCTCATCGCACCCGCAACATCTACAACTGGAGCGAGCCTTACAACAGGTGCACATACAGACGCATACACAGAAACCAGTTAACTCTTAACTCCTTGTGTTTCTCCACCTGAACCATCCTATGAAATTAATACTCATAAATGTGTGTATGTAATTTTAAACACATTTCCATTAAATTCAGTCCGATGTATTAGATATCTTTAGAAATCTTTGTGTGATCTTGAGAATTTAGAAATTATCTAGTTTGTTCCATGTTTGCTGCATCATGAGAGTTTATGGTGACTAGTTCACACCAGAGTCGGTGAGGTTTAAGGGGTTCAAAATTAGTAAGGTGATACTTTTGGGAGGCTGCTGTAAACAAGAAAGTAGACAAATCCCCTTGCTGCCTTTTCTCTCTGTGGTCTTCAGTCTTCCGTCCACAGACTCCACAGAACTTCCATCAGTGAGGTTGTCCTCTGTTCTCCATGCTGTGATCCAGCTCTTTGTGAATTCAACCAGAGCAAGACATTAGGCCCTCAGCCATTTGAAATGAGACTGAAGATGAAAAATAATGAGTTTCTTATTGCGTTTTGTCAATAACTGTGTCAAAAGTGGAATTAGTCAAAGCTCCATATTCTGTTGCTGTTGCCAGCAGCCCTTCATTCACTCAGATATCCACGGCTGAATACTGTGACATTATTTCCCGCACCCTCACGACAAGCGTGTCCGCCGATGCCCACAGGCCAAATATTAGCTCGGAAACCCTGCTAAAATATTCTTTTGAAGAAGAGGTCAAGTGTGTACAGTCAACAAAGTGAAAAAAGGCAAATATGGTTTTACTCCATGTCTAATGTGCTAGCTGGTATTGTTGCTCAGTCATTTAGTGTTTATGCAGCAAACATTGATGTTTAGTGTATCAAAACCTGCACAGTTGAGTGGAACAATATGTTCACATAAATAATCATTTATAGTTAGTGGAGCTGTGCATAACCCAGTGCCTGAAGGTGCTTTAGATAAAAAAAAAGTTTCTTTTTTCATGTATGAACAGTTTCCACCCTGCGTCCTGGGAGCGTGTTGCTAATGAGGAGATGTGGCAAGCCAGGTATGTGCAACATTTTACAGGAGACAATCGTTTCCTCTTTGAAATGGTTGTAAACTTTAGCGTTCAAATAAAAAGCTGCGTCACGATGCATACTGGCCCGCTAGGACATCTCCATAAACCAGTCTTGTGTGGTAGAGCATCTACATGTACATTCTATTTGGTGGCGGCATCTACATAAATCACTCCATTGGAGTGGTGCGTCTGAGAATGTGGATCTGCATGGCTCATCCATCCAGCACTTAGCCCTGAGCCTGCGTGCTTTGTTTCAGGATGAAGACGGCTTTCTTTCTGTTTGACCTGGCAGAAAGGATGCAGGGAGAGGGGAAAGCTCGCCTCTTTGAGCTGTCTTACACTGTGAGTCTGACCTCAACAAACCAGCAACAACACTCTCATTTACCATAATGGGGCAGATTTAAGTGCCACAAAGTATGACATATTCAGAGGCTTTTTGGTAATATCTGTTTTTATGTTTGTCTCTTTGTCTGTCTGCTGGACAGCTGTATAAGGAGATTGTAGGGGCCCACTCAGACTACCCGCCAAACTGGGACAAGAACCTGGCACTGGCTTGCGAGAGGCTGCTCCGCTCAGGTCACCGGGGCTACAGTCCAGACAGCCTGCTGACCTGCAGCGCCCAGCACTTTAGTCTCTACTTAGAGAAGGAACCCACTGATCCCCAGGCACCCGCCATACGCTCGGCCATTACACACCTGCTCAGAGAGAGAGACAGGCTGCGCCAGAGCCGGAAGCAAACGCCATGATGAAGATCCAGACGGACTGACGTGGAGCTGGCAGACTGAGCGTGTGCCGCAAGCCCAGATGAAGTGCAGGGCTGTGGGAATTAAGTCTGAGTCAGTGTGCCTCTTCTCACGGTGGTCCTCCAGAAGGATAGAGACTGATGCAGTGGTGTTTGGTTTGGCTAAATATACTTAAACAAATCAGAGTCAGCAATCGGAATAACGAAGAATGCCAATGCATAAATACTCTACTCAAGTTATCAAACTACATCATCAACTCTGTGTAAGCGACATACTTGCACTTACTCATTTGATGAATGTTTACAGTGGACCCCGGACAGAGCTTGACTTCAGGAAGCCTTGACTGACCTCAATCTAGCTCTGCGTGCTCCCTTTAAAGCACCCATTCAGTTGCTTTATCGTTGCATCTCATTCTTTTTCCTCTCCTATTCTGCTCTCAGAGCTTTTAACGTGCTGATTATTTTGCCTCAGCCTCTGCTCCACTTCTCTTTTTCTCACATTAGGATGGCAGGGCTGAGATTGAGGGAAACCCAATTTGGGGGCAGAAATGGGGGATTAGAGCAGCTGTTTAATCTAGGACAGACTTGCGCTGTGCCATGCAGTCCTCACTCCACATCAACAGCACTGCCACCCACCCACCCCTCCATCCTTCCATCAGTCTATCTTAGATGGTCCTTTAAATGTTTAAAACTAATGGATTCGATGAGTGTTTTTTTTTCCTCTTTTCCTTCCTGACAGGAGGGCTATAATCCCTCATGGATTTAAATGAAATGTGAAATGTCACAATGCCAGGGACCCTTTTAGAGGTGTGTCTGTGTGTGTGTGCGCGCATGTGTGATTTATGTTCATATGTGTGTGTAAACATATTTAAATCTCCACTCAAGCCCTTTCCCTGACAGAGCTGTACATAAACATATTCGATAAATAGTTTGGTACACTGAAAAGCAAAAGACTTTGATCACTAGAGAAGCATAAAACTCATGCAAACTCCAGGGACATACGTAGACACATAAGACTATCAGCTCCCAACTCGGAAGAAAATGGACTTTTAGCTTTGTGAGCTTTGGAGAGAACGGGTGGCAAACAAACCACAGTGGACCAGGGATTCACACCCTCATGTCTTTGTATGTCTTTGATGCGTTCTCAGGATCTGACACCTCAGTTACACACTGTTTTTGTAAACGTTAGTGTTGATGTTAATGAGTCTTGTGCCATGAAATTTGTTATACAGAGGTCAAACCAGCATATTGCCATCAGCTTTGTAAAACACTGCTGAAGCAGCCTGCTGTTTGAGATACCACTCGAAAGTGAAGGACAGTAAGTGCATGTGTAGTTTTCTCAGAAAGTAATCTGCCCTCTCTGTTCGCAGGCCTGGTTAGCGGCTGTCAGCTGGCTGGATGATGAGGTTTGACCTGCTGTAGCACAGATGGTTCAGTTTCTCATAAAAAAAGGGAAAACTGTCACTCTGCTTTCTACAGATTAAAATATTTCAATAAAGATGCCTTTTTTAAATAGATTTTTGTGCCCTTTATTCAGACTTTAGTTTTTGGTCACGAATGTTATTTGTTTCTTGACATGACAAGCAAATTAATAATTTGTGATTAATCATGTTTTTAGTTCACTTACATATTGCCGTGTGTTTCATTGTTTATATCAGGTCTCTGCTGCCACTTGTCTCATCCCCTCCTGTTGTTTATTCTTTACTTTCTTCCTGTCCTCCCTTTTGTCATCCCTCTCTTGTCTCCCGCCCTCTCTCTGCCTCCCATCCCCTCTCACACTGTCTTTCCATAACCCCTCTGTTCCTCTCCTGTCCCCTGTTTCTGACAGTCAGTTGCCCACCCTAAATCAGCAAGCTGCCGAGGATTGTGGGAACCCATGGAATCGCCGTGACCAGGGATGCAGGCAGGGAGCCACGGCAACGCTGGAATGTGGGGCGTCTGAGGAGATAAGAGCTGTGAGCCCAGCCAGGGAGAGGGGAGGGATGCAGCGGGAGAGGAGCGAGTGGAGAGGGGGAGGAGGATGGGGCAGAGCGAGGAGGGTGAGACAGAAACGGGGAGAGCAGCAAGTCTGTGAATGGGGAGACAGAAACACAACACCACAAACAGCAAGAGAGCAAGACAGAGTGAGACAGAGAAAGAGGGGCGGGGGACTTAGGGGGGCACACACTGGAGATGGGAAGCCAGCCTTATTCCTCTTTGCATTTCATTTACATCCCTGGCCGTATCGACCAATCGGATTGGGAGCAAAGCCCAGGGCTTAGGAGGGGAATAAAAAGACAAAATGCCTTTGCTGCTCTCATCCCTCCCTGATAATACCCCTTCTGTTTTTCTTTTCTCCTTTTCTCTCGTCTATAAGTAGATACTGTCCGAAATGCCAGCGGAAAAGCGACACCTCCGCTTGCTGTGTATCTCAGATAGACCGAGCGGGAGCAGGGGCTGAAAAGACAGCTTTAGCTACTGGGCCTATCTCCACTCCTCTCTCTGGCTGGATGGAAGCTTGGAGTGGAGGGAGGCGGAGGGCTGGGGTGTGTTGGTTAGTGTTTGGGAAGAGAATAGAGGGTGTGAGAGGCATGATATACTGAGCTGGCCACAGATTTTGCAGAATCTTACACTCTGAAAAACTTTGCCTGCAGATCCCTTTCCTAAGCATGAGAAACCTGTTTCAAGGATGTTTACCAGGTGCCACCCATATGTTGAGGTTGCCAATGCCTTCCACCAAACTCCACATATTTTTAGCTTGTGATTGCTGTTATTCCACTACTGTATGCCACGTTGCGGCAACAACAACAACTGTCAGCTGGTTGATTGTGACAACTTAGTTAACTACAGATTCGCAACACATTGGAACCTCAGCCTTAAACTTCTCTTTACATATGTACAGCTGTTGTTATTTTGGCTAAATGAAATGTTTTCCTCACCTCATTAATGTGTATTGGGTAGAATTAGGCACATTAACGTCAGTCTGTGTTGACAAGGCTCCTTGATTGAGTTGTCTCAGGTTTTTGTTTGCTCCTTCTTGATTTGTGTGTTTCCCAGTGTGGTAGCCACTGTCGGTCCATCAGGTACGCTATGTTTGCAGTTTGTTGAGTTTATTTGTACAGATGTTTGCAGTGCTCTCCATTGTGTAACCCATTGTGTTACTGTTTGTGTTTGGGTTACTTTGCGTTTGTTGCACCAAAATAGCTGTTTTCAAGTGTCTTTCCTGTATTTAAAGGACTTTGCCATTGTCTTCACGGCTTTGTGTAGGTGCACATAGACTATTGTACTGCTGCTGGATCCAGCGCCGCCGCCGTTGCTGCTGATATAGAGCTTATTGAATGTGATTCTTGTTGTAGAGATGAGAGTTCATCTCGGTTGGCGTCTGTGGCAAAGATTTCAGACACAGAGAGGGTCCTTTACCTGCCTGCAGCAGATGCCTGTGAGTGATAAGGTCACCTTAGGACCCTGTGTGGACCCCCTCCACCTTCACTGCATCCTCATCCTCCTCAGCCCACACAACCTCTCCCCTATAGCAAATCGAACCAAACAATAGAGGCAGATATTGGAGGGATTAGAGGTCAGGGGGTTGGGGAATGCGACATCTCTATTTCCAGGATCAATCTTCAACCGCTTGGTAATCTCAGGCCCTGGGCCCCACATACCTCCAGTGGTCTCTTTGGCGGGCAGATGGCATTGCCAGGCTGTCTGAGCTGGTAGTCCTGCTAGGTGTGTGGTGCTGATAGGATGGTGGGGGGATGGAGTCATAACCTGGTGGTGTGGATGGATGGAGGAGCAGAGGAATAATTAACAATAGGTTCTCACCTTAATCCTCACCGATAAATGTGCAAATGCATGTGTGTGTGAGTGCACACGTGTGACATTTTAGTTATGTACATCTGCAGCATGTGTCTGTGTACTATGTGTACACGTGTCTGTAAAGTTAGTTTTAATCTGTAAATTTGTAAATGCGAAATAACTGAGTTCTTCACAGCAAACTGAATATTATCCCCAAGTTCCCGTTGTTATCTTGTGTACACACATTTGTTTATTTGATACAGCCCCTCTCCACTACAGCACTTCTGTATATCAAAGACAGCAGTGCAGAGCGTAATTGAAAATGGCTACCGTGGAGAAAGGTCTCTCTCTGCTTTGACTG
Organism: Amphiprion ocellaris; assembly: GCF_022539595.1. Lineage (NCBI taxonomy): Eukaryota > Metazoa > Chordata > Actinopteri > Pomacentridae > Amphiprion > Amphiprion ocellaris. Next base: position 15,847,856 of record NC_072785.1, read on the forward strand.
AGAAGAGGCAGAAAAAGCCCCATTCTCCGCTCCCTTCTTAGATCTATTTAAATAATTGAGGAGTAAACTGACAAATTAGGCACCTTTATGGACGCCCCTGGGCTCTCTCTGGGGTCCTTCACTTTCCCCAATACAAGAGAGTGCCACTAGGCACTGGATAATATCTCTGTGTGCTTTGAGAGGGAGGGGGGGTAGTGGGCCAGGAGGGGTTTCGCCAATCAAGCGGGCCACACTTCCTCCCCCAGGTTCTAATTTTGTGCCACATTAAAGAGCTCGGCCTCCATTTAGGACACAGAGAGGCATTTTCATAATTTGCCGGGTCTCTCGACTAGCTCGGGGTGCCTTTTTTCCCTTACTCTCTTGCCTCTCTCTCTTACTCAGTATCTGAATGGAAGGCCTGGGGAGGAAGAGGGGTAATTCATTCGTCTCCTTTCAACCAACCAGCTTCAGTTCTGCATAATGTTGCTGCTAGGTGTGTATAGCAGCTAATATTTATCTCTTTAATAATTCTCAGTTAGACCTGAATATTATTTCCAATATAAAGCCAAGACTGCTTATTGTTAGCTCTACATAGAATAAGTGCCATTCATGTTTTGTTGATAGATTAAGACTGATTCCCGTGCTTATATTTAGCCTTCTGAGATGAGTTAAAGACTATGGTGGATATAATCTGTGACTGTGCAGCCATACAGCTGCGACTCTTGATAAAATCTGTGATGCAGTATACGTACAATACATAATCTAGGTTAAAGTTGTTTCGTTTGTTCCTGCTGACACCATCCATTCATGTGCTACAGCATGCGTAAGCATTGATTCATATGTGATTGGTCACATAATTCACAGTCTCAGGGGGCATTTCATCGCTGACAGACAAGCTAATCTAAAATCCCCCAATTTACAAATGAAAATCCCACCATCCAATTGAGCTAATAGAGGGACTTGAATGGGATAATAAGATGTGGTGTAATACTGTGTAAAAAGCCTGTAATGTTGTGTTGGTGTAAGAGCCTGTGTGACTGGATGTTTGACTGTTTGCAGTGATTACAGGGGCCTGCGGGCCTGGCGACGACTCCGTGGCTGGGACAGGGAGCTTCTCTCTGGGCAAGGAGATACGCCTGTCTGCCCCTTCTGCTGGAGCTACAGGGACCAGCATGTCAGGAGGGAGAGTGCTCCCTGTGAGTGCTCTCCCTCTCTCTTTCACTCTCTGTCTCTTCCTGTATGTGTCTCTCTCCCTCTCGTTCCCGGTCTTGCTGGGTCTGTACTATTGCAGTGCTTGCAGATGTGCACAAACAAGGGAGGATTAAAGCAAAACGAATCTAAACAGACAAATGGAATTAGAGTGATGGGTGTCGGTGGGCTGGTTCACAGTGATAAACATAATGATGCTCAGTATGTGTGTGTGTGTGTGAGTGTGTGTGTTCCTGTGTCTGGGGGATTATCAGTGGTTAGGTGTGTGGTGTGTATGGCTGGGTGACTGCTTCTGGGTTTCTTTGTGTGTTTGCCTATCTGTCTATGTTTTTGTAATTATGTGTGTGTATATTTACTCTGTCTCTAGTTGTGTGTTTGATAAATGAGTTATTCCATATTGCCTCACAAAAACAGGTCTCTGCGCCCTCTGCATGTCTGTGGATATGTTTCTGTGTTTTTGTCGGGGTCATAATTTTTTCTTACTGTTTAAATTTGTACTGTGCAGCTGCTACTTTCACCTGCATGTGTCTAGTACTGTGGGCATCAAAACTCTTCGCCCAGTATTGGTGTAACTAGAAAGATGATGACACACTCTTGGTGAAAGTGTGAATATGAAGCTGTAAAAATGATCCTTGCCGTTTATGTGCAGATGTGTTGTTTTCTTGTGCCAGGGGTCTGTGTGTTTATGTGCTGAGGAGGTCAGGAGTGTGGACGAACCAGCAGGGGGGCAGCGATCAACAGTCTGGGGCTCCCCTGCAGAGGGGCTCTGGGATTAGGGCTAAACCCTGCCCTGCCAGATGGGCACAACACATCCCCAACATCGCACACCAGAACCAGCACCTTTAGGACTGCTGTCGCCCTGCCCCCTCTTCCTCTGAGGAAACCATTCGCCTGACAGTGGAGGTTAATAAAATCACACTCACATGATCACACTAAATTTTGTGCTAAAGAAATTCTTAGTTTTTTATTTAATGTGGTTGAATTTCAGACCTGGTATTTGTTATGTCAGCACTGACACAGATTTTTTGTTCAGAGCAGTGATGTTATGAATATATCATTAATCATCTTTTCACAGGACGTCAGAGGAAGGCAGCAGGAGACGGCTGAGATGAGGTGCTCTTCAAAGTGTCAGGTAGTGGACAGTTTGGCCAGTCAGCAAGTTCAAGGGTATCGGAAATGAAACTTACAGGTTGTTTTGATGTGCAGTATTTCAGAGCCACAGGCAACACTGAAATGATCAAGTAAGTGTGTGTGTGGGAAAGTGTGTACGCGTGTAGATTGGTGGCTCAGGCATCAGCAGTGGGTTGATTGCTTCCTGCTTGACTTTATCACACACAGCTACTTCAAAATAGTATCGATAGTATTAAATGTAGGAGTTTATTAGAACATATTATTTTGGCTCCCGATTGTTTCTTCCTGAAAGAAATATGTCTTTAGTGGCACTTCACTTGCTGCTATTTGGGCCTAAACTGGGATTTTATTATTAAGAGAAGAATGTCTGATTGTCACCGTGGAAACCTGTGGTTGTATTCATACTGTTTCATTAGCTTTACGATTATTATTGTTAATTTTGGAATAACCTGTTTTTAAAAAGTCTGCTAGAGGCCAGTAGAGGCTGTGGGTTAAATTAATCAAGTGAGTCAGTATTTGTAAGCTTACATCCCCACAGTCTTGCTAGCAGGACTACAAATACCCTTTTAAAGAAAATGTATGTGTTAGAACACAGTGCTGTGCAGCATCAACCTGCTCTAAGTCTTTGTGATACGAGCCCACCTGGATCTATTATCCACTGGTTCCCCAGCATGACTTAGGAAATCGTCTCTGTATTACTAGAAAGCAGATTACATGAGACAAGTGTACAAACAAATAAAAGATTACAGGCTGTGAACATGTTTCAGTCTAATGCCCTTTCAACAAGCAGTGCTCAGCACAATGCGTTTCCCTCCCCAAGCTAAATTTGGATTTCCCCTCTGATGTGAAGGCCTGCTGGCCAGCTATGTCTTCCACCAAGAGCACAACCTCTGTAATGACAGTGTTCCACACGACTGGCCTGTCTCCTCTGCTGGTATTAGTTAGGCTTTGGAGTTCAAGTGACTACGGGGTTTAAACACGGATTTTTTTTTTTTAAAAAGGGGGAAGAAAGACTCGCTGTTGTTCTTGAAAAGCTGTGTTTATCCAGGATTAGAGACACCAACATGTTAATAATTGTTTCTCACAGAACTGCAAAGAAGCACTTTCCTGTAATCCCCTAATCAGGCATTACACCTCTGAGCGAAGCCACAACGCAGGCGCGTGGTGTCTATGACGCAGCACGCCTACACTGTGTAATACACCCACAGCTTCCCCAACACCACACCCACTCTGTACAAAAGCACCTGCTCTATTCTTCTCTTTTCAAATCGACTTTCCTGCACCCACCTCATCTGTTCGCTACTCAGGATCAGTCGTGACAATCATATTTTGTTTTCTCTATTTTATTTTCTTCCCTGTTTTTAATGTGAATGAATTAGATGTTCTACATACATCTTTCATTCATTCAGCCTATTTGTAAGAGTCAAGTGTTTTAACATCGGAGGTGAAAAATACATTTACTCAAGCACATTTTTTAGTAAATTTTTGGGACATTTTTGCTTGAATAGTTCCTTTTTGTGTGGCTTTATGCCTTCACTCCTCTTTTACTATATTTTATTAAATACCTATCACCATGTTTATCTGGCAGCCATAATTGCTAACTACTTTATAGCATAAAGACTTTTACAAATGGACAGCCTGCTATAAGTTTAAAAAATATTATATTGAGAATTATTTGAAATATTAAGATTACATGAAAACATAATTTAAATGTAGCTTTCATGTCTTTAATAGTAATAGCCTGATTATATACATGTAGATGTAACACTGACAGGAGGAGCGCTACTGTTTAATGTGTACTTTTACTTTTGATAACTAGGTATGGTTGCAAATATTTATACTTGTGTTAAATTTTGGATGCGTGATTTTTGTCATGCAATGTGGTATTACTAGTTTTCTTCAGTGAAGGGTCAAAATGCCTTTTTTGTCGGTGCTTAACACATTACCAACATGCTGACATATAAAATAAACTAGATAGGAGAACTCTTCCCTACAAGTACTGTAATACTTCTTGTTTCCTGGAGGTTGAATCTGGAGATTTGGGCTTTTCTCACCTCTTCATGGTCATTTCTTATTGGTCTCTCTGTGAATAGAAGCCTTCCAAAAGCCAAGGATTTTTTTCAAAACCAGTTAGAAAGTAATTTCTGTGACCTGAGTGTGTGGAACGGTGAGAAGGTGGAATGTAGCTCCTCTTGTGATGCTGTCAAGGTCACATAGTTTGATAGTTGTTGGTCAGCATGTCGCCTGTCCTCTGTAGTACAGTGGCACGAGGTCAGACATAAGGCCACTGTACATGCTGGGATAATGATGAGTCCGAGGTCGGTGATGTTGAACACTGGTTCACAACACAGTCCTGGGAATGTGAGGGGCAGTCACATGGTGGTTATCAACATGGAGGCAGTAGGTTAGCGCTAATAAGTCCATTATATCCAGAAAATACTTTAAAATGATACACCATGGTTTTTTTTCTGCGTGTTTGTTCATCGATGTTGGTTTGTCCTGGTCCATGCAGATGCCTGTTTGTCCACGTTTGCTTGTTTAAACCAGCCCCAGTCCATGCAGTGTTTCTGTCTTTTCATTTTCTCATGCAGGCTTTGTCGCTTTGAAATTTTCATTTGTGCCCATTGTTGGTGCCGAATGTTTGTTGTTTGTTGTCCCCCCCCCTCGGTCTCTGCCCCCGGTCTCCTTGCAGGGCCTGGTTGGAGAGTGCGATGAGGGGATCGGCAGGGATTAACCTGGGGAATTTAATTAGTGGAGCTGTCGTCCCTGCCCTTAACATTTCAATCTCCCTGGGCTGGCTGGCTGTGCTGGAGCTGGACCTGTGATGGCCAGCAGCTGGGGAGGGGATGGGGTGGAAGATTGGAGGGAGGCATGGGGGGGATGTAGAGTTCAGAGGCAAGACGCGTGTTTAACAGATTAGTCAAGCATCCTGGTGGAGGGAGGTGATGGAGGAAAAGAGGAAGATGGAGAGAGGCTATCTAAAAAGCATAAAGGTCATCTTTTGGCCTAAACACACCGAATAGTAAGAACATTATTTTTATAACTAAAAATCTAGACTTTAAAACATCGTAATAACCAACTGTGGCCATGAGAGGGGGCACTTCTTGTTTCTAGTCAGTTAATAGACTCAGTCATTGGCTATGATAGCTACAATTTAGATTTAACAACAGTTTTGGTTATGCTTTCAAAAAAAAATCGTGGTTTTTGGTATTTTTAAATAATTTTTGGTTTGTGGCCAAATTTTTCAGTTTTGTCTTCTCATTTGTAGCCTTTTTTCACATATGCATGCAAAAGAAGCACATTTTGAAGTATAAATTAGTTTTTGAGGTCAAAAACAAGCAGTAGACTTTACTTCCATTGCATTAATCAAAATATTAAAGCAACTGTTAACAAAATATTATATTACTGGATAACCTAACATAGCCAATATGATTTTAATATCGTATTTATTGTGTACATCTGAGCACAGCCTGTCTTGTTGGCCCAGCGGTGGTGTCATTATTAGGTATCCACTGTGAGCTTGGGGTAATCACTATTCAATTCAAAGCTACACTATTGCATTGTAATCCTGATGCTAAACTCCCCATTACCCCATCTGGGACCCAACAACAACCCACCCACCCCCCACCTGCCTCACACACACACACACACACACACACACACACACACACACACACACACACTCAAAGCAACTGTGGCTGTATGTTAGAAGTGCTGTCTGTCCCGTTAGCGCCTGCTAGGGGGGGTCATGTCCAGCAAATTAAAAAAGCTGCTGTAGGAATGTCGCCAAGTCTCACAGGAGCAACCGGCACCCGTCCCTCTCACAGCACTGACCCACTGGTCACTGGTGAATCCCCTGTTTGTATTCCACACACACACCCGACTCCGGGGAGCGGTCCCACAAGCCTCCTGTGGGACCGCTGATAATTTAAGTCAAACATTATGTCCCCGCTTGTTTGACACCCATTTAAAGCTTTTCAATCACATGTGTTTGCTACAGTCCATTGCCTAGCCTCAGAGTGCTATCCATGTCACACCCTTTGAAAGACCTAATCAATTCTGTTTGATCAAGTTCCTCGTGTCAAAACAATTGATTTCCTTCTGAATGAGACTGGTAGACTGAAAATTCAGAATAGGTTAGATTTTTTTTTTTTTTGAAGATTTGTATAAAAGTAGGTTTGTGGACTTGACTCCCCTCCCTCAGTGTGCCTCCCCCTTCTTCTTCCCAGCATGCCCCTCCTCATTCAGTGGTGACTAGTGTCAGTGTGCCTCTAATTAAGGACTCTTAGAGAGCTATGGAGCATACTCATTAATGAACTGTAGCATCCTTACTGTCCATGGAGTGAGAGAGGAGGGGAGAGAGGGGTGGATTCGGTTTGAGAGTCTGCTGGCTTCATGGATCGCAGTTCAGTTGGTGTCCAGAAGGCCAAGAAAGTTAAAAACATAGCATTTTACATTAATAACAATCAATTTTATGTGTAGCTTTCTACACAGACACTCTGTACTTTGATTTTTAGGTATTTTTTGACGTTGGGTGTTGCCTAGTTGTTGACTTATTCTTATGTGTTTACATTCCCCCCCATGTTTTTGTAATTTCTCATTAATTACTATCTGTTAGAAGTGATCAGAAATTGCTCCATGTTGCGTCCCTGCCCCGTACAACGGCAACAACAACAACAAAGAAAAATGCCAAATGCCCCCCTCCATGCCATTTGTTTATTCCATTTTCATGGAGATGCTAAACAAAACAAATGGCTGTGTTTGTCTTTATGAAAGTAGGCCAAACAACCGCTGACAAACAAGAGGGGGAGTTGTAGGTCAGGGCGCCACAAGCCATGTGTAACCGTGCCTGGTGAGAGAGCATGACACGCTGTAGTAAGCCACAATAGACACAATAACATACAAACACGCCTGCCAGAATGATGTAACATTGTCTAGACTAAACAAAAACACGTGGAAAAAATGAGTTTTTTGGACCAGGCGCGTAAGGAGTGGACAAAATAATAGAAAACTATTTAAAAGGGCTGTGAAGGATATAAACATTATTAAAGTTCTAGAAGTTTGTTAAATATGTCTAATCAGTTTTAGATGGACAATTTGAAAGTAGAACCAGATATTTATCAGAGGAATAAAGAAGTCAAATACAATAGCTGACGGTCAGTAAAATGTTAGTGTTGTTTCATTGTAGCAATGAGAACAGTTGCGATTTCATTGACAGGAGCCCCATCTGTAAGATCAACAAACAGACATAACTTGATCTTAGTAACATAAAATCAGGACATCGGATGGGTTTACGTTTTCAGAAATCGTGAACCAATACACATCATGGTACATCTGCTATATTATAAAACCCTTCTGCAGATTGTTAAACACGAGTACGAACTTAAGCACCTTCCTTATAATTTGTACACCATCAGTCTTTAAAGGAAAAGCTTTTTTAAACACAGAAACATCAGCCCATTACATGGAGTTCAGGACTTGTGTTGTCCGCATTGTAAAGAGGATGAAAAAGCTTGATGAGGTGATTTGAATTCACATTTGAGAAATGGAGCATGCGTTTTGTTCTTTTGTAATCAATTATCACACATAGAGTCACGATCATCGACTTGACAGTTCAAATCTTGTTGTTTGGCTTCTCACAACTGAAGCTCAATATAACTAGGTTGTTAAAGACCACCAGCCACTGTCTTTGCGCCTCGTCACAGTTTGAATTGTCTGTTATGTTACTTCATTTTTCCCTGCTGACCCCAGAGGTCAAGATCCTCACAGCCGGGACCGGCTCGACTTGACCCGACCTTGCTGACCTGACCCCAATACTTCTGTCGTGTCAAAGCGTTGTTCTCCACTCAACTTCATAAAAACACAGAGCAGCACAGTCACTGGGGAACTGAGCGTCCGCTGGTAGCGACTAACCATCGTGTGTTTGGACTGATGAATTTTATTGATCTGTGAAGTGATACGGGTGAACAAGTGCAGACCCAGGGTGGGAGTTTTGCCAGAATATGGAGTAGAATATGAAACCCAGTGTAGTTTGTTAGCAAAAAAGTAGGTGATCAACTTGGCATGTGGATAGAGTACTTTGTTGATCACCTAATACCACAAAAGACACATATATTGAGGTAATGTATATATATATATATATATATATATATATATATATATATATATATATATAAACTACTATACTATATTTGAAAATGCAATACAATAATAAAAGATTGTTAAAACTTAATTGGAAGATCAATTAATTTGTTGACCTGCATTTTTAAATTAGTTATCAGCTGGCTAGAGACCAACCCATATGATGTTGAATTTTCATCTGTGGAGTTCTGAAAGGGTTTTTTATAACCTTTATTAGTACTGAGACACATTTAGTCCTAAATACATGGTTGTTCACTAGAAGGCTAAGCTAAGAAATTTTGAACACTACTAATAAAATTCATAAAATAGCATCTTTCCTGCATGTTAAAACAATGAATGAAGAGCATATATTAATGGAATATATTAGATTTCATTAGCAGCAGAAGTTGACCTGGTATTACTTAGTGTATTCAAGTGTAGACCTCATTTAATTATAATAGATGCAATTGTTTTTAAGTGCCCTCCCTCCACCTCTCACACACACACACACACACACACACACACACACATCACACTCTTTGTCTGTTTGCCCCCTCGTCTGGCATAATACCTCAGGTTAGACACATGCACACACACACACACACACACACACACAACAGATGCCCCCTGATGCTCACTCACATAAAGCGGGCACGTGATCGCCGGCCCCGGGTCCACCGGCCTGCCAGCCTCATGGCATTGTGTTCCCCTCGGGCAGGCAGCCGGCCTCCCTAAATACCCTTTTGTCTTGGGTTGGATAACAAAGCAGTGGCCAAGCCGCTGGTGTGGCACGCGCACAGCCACTCATCCCCCTGGTCTGGGACCCAAACAGGTGGATAGGAGGGAAGGGCTGGTGGTGGCGAGGAGGGGGAGGAGGGGGAGGGGAGAGAGGAGGCTGCATCTGTCTCCCCCCAACACTCAACGACTCCCTGGGTCAGCCACTGCTCCATATGCTCTCAGGAGAGAGGGAGGCACGCATGTAAACCCCAGACTAACAGGTGGAGGGGGGACAGAGTGAGGGGATTAGGAGAGGTAAAACTGATCAGAGAGGGATTTTGAAAACTGTCAAATTAGCTGTATAAGAAGAAAGAGAGAGATTTGACTATCCCCGGAAGATATTCTTAACCCTTAAGCCCATGTTAAGCTTTTGGGCTACATTATGAGAAGCAGTTTTGTGTGTCGTCAGCCATATTGGCTCTCAGGCCCCGGAGCATCACGTCTTCAACAGGCAACTGTTGCTGTGTTTCTCTGGCTCTGTTCTCAAGCCAGATAATCATTGGTGCTGTGTTATTATGTGAGATATTAAGTCACGATTTATTCACTTTCTCACAGCATGAAGCCTCGACAGCATCTCATTAATGTGTTGATTGAAACTTGAGTTTTCTGAGATATTCTAATTAAACAATAACACAAGTGAAGCATCTCTGAGCTATCAGATGAGGAATTCTGAGGATTTTGTGAGGTGAGCCACAAATCAGCTCAGTAGAGGAACTGTGCTGCTCCTTGATATGAGTAGACTCCCTGCTATGGAAGATATTTGCACTATGGATATGCCGCTATTTTGATCCAAGCAGACAGCTGCTGCATCTTATCTTGTGTTTAGAACCACTTACTTTTGATATTCAGCTGCATTTCACTGCAGTTTTCGGCCTTTTCATCTCATTTGTAGCCAAGTGTTAAAATGTTAAAATGAATGTTTATCAGGAAAGGAGATCTTCACCTCTGGATAGATGGAGTACGTGCAAAATAGTGCACCTCCCAACAGAACCGTTATGAATTCTGTTAACAACGGCTTAGAGTCCAAGTGAACCAGCATGAGAGACACTGAAGGCCTGGTCGTTTTTCATGTTAGCAGTCACACACATTTTTCCTCAGATGAAATGTGAATAAGTTCTGCAAAGTCTGACATAAGTATAGCCAGAGCGAACAGTGCCATATGCGTGAGGTAAATCATCATTATCCCAGATCCTCTGAGCTCCAGTAGTAAAAAGTGAAGTGTTCGTATAAACCTTTGTCACACCAGACATTTTAGGTCATCATAACAGGATGTGCACAGTTTTAATTAATAACATTACCAAGGCTGGGTTCTATGCCCCCTGGAGCCACCATTAATTACAGTGCAGCTCTGTTTTTCTTGCTATTACAAGTGTGAATGTTTAGTGTGGAGATGCCGATAGTCTTACCTGTGAAGCTGTAAGTTTAGAGTTCTGTTACATTTTCTATTGAATTTAGCCGTAGCTTTTCAAAGTTGTCCGTTTGATTGACATCTGTGCATTTCCTTATTTTCTAGTAAAGTCGGGTATTCTAGGGTATCTGTAATGTTTTAACCTTAATATTTAAATTTGGTACATTTGGACCTTTTTTTCTCATTTTTTTGAAAAGCACTTTGGGTCATCATGTTGTTTTGAACATGTCATATATATGTTGACTTGACTACTTGTATACTAACTTCTAAGACAGTATAGTGATCTACATATTGTATAATTTACAGTCTGAATATGGGACACGGTTTCCATATTCTGCTTCTTTTCAATGGGTTTCTATCCTTCTGAATTATTGGCCTGAACATGTCTGAGATTTGTTGACCGTGTTTGTAATCAAAGAGATAAAATCGGTTCTTTCTTCAGTCAGTTGAAGTTTAACTCCAGTGAAAAGTTAAGATTCTGTGTTAGAAAGGACGCTCAGGCATGTGGATGTGGTGTTTCTAGAAGTTGAAGCATGTGTTTTGAACTTGTGTGCAGCAGAGGCGGCTGCTTTCATGTATTCGAGGCACGTTGGATGAAGGCATACACTTGCGGCCCATGAATTCAAAAGGCTTAGCTTTTGTGCGATGACACCCTGAAACAGTTCATTGATGTATAACACTCAATGAAATATTGAAATAAGCAAAGAGGAGATTCTGCCTGTGGGGCTGATTTGCCTCTCCTCCGTTTCTGCGCTGTAGTCTGACTAACTGTTGTCCATCTGAGGAGGTGGAAGGGGACGAGGGTCTCCACGCTCTAATCTGTTGGATGCAGCTAATTAATTTTTGGTTCTTCCTATAGGCCTCCTGTCTCACAAGAGAACGATGTTTGCAGGAGATTAAACGATAGTGTGAGTTAGAAAGGGAGCTCTCATCACATGCACCTGTGTTAATAGTTCTAATGAGGAGTCTCGTGGGCTCGGCGGCCTGCTGAGGAGGAGAGAAGTGGGTTTTTCACAGGTAACTACTGTATTATGTGGCTTAGTGGAAACAGGGGAGCCAAATACACTTACATGGTCTAAACGAGTGCCGAAGAGAAAAGGAGGAACTGCTGTTGCATTCTGCTACTAGTGATGGTGAATTACTCTCAGAGGAAGCGTCGCCTTTTATGAAATAATTAATTGACGTTGCTGAATTAATGGGGCCTGGTATTAAATTGAACATAATATTGTTGCTCTACTTTTTCTGTTTGTGCTATTCTGCGTAGCCTGTGGTGAGAATACTGGGAGAATGGAGGAAAAATTGGCTCCGTTCACCATGAATTCATTAAATTTGTAAGCTATTTGTGATCAAAAGGTGTGTTTGAGGCCATTAACTATTAGGTTTGATCATGGCTTGCATGTAATGTCAAATGTCAGTTTTTTTCCTGCTACTTCCCACAATTTCCATCGAAACAAAGTATTAAAACAGAGGAGAATAAGCTTCCTATGCAAATGTTGTTAAACACGGCTACTGAAGTTATTATATTCTATATTATTCCTGACTCAAATCCTCCATTTAGCTGCACTCAGTGGGTCTTTAAGTGGGTTTTACAGCAGGTTACGTCCATCAGTTGTTTAGCTCAGACCAAACACCCTGATGTTGCACTTTTTATGGACTAAATGTGCAGAAATGTTTTGAGCTAGAAGGATAATTTTTCACTTTTTACACAGAAGCTTAAAAAAAATCAAAATCTTCATATCTTGTTTCCTTTTTTCAATGATATCAGCTCTCAAGGAATCTTCATGACAGCCCCATCCATTGTAGACGGCTGTGAAATATTTGAAGACATTCTGATCAGACAACACTCTTCTTTTGGCAGCTCCCAACACATTTTTATTGCAGAAATAATAGGCAGAGATATTTATTTAATACGATACAACTGCGCTTTTGACCGCTTATTGCATATGGCTGAAATGTTTTCCTAAATGTGTATTTATGACAGCAACCCATATAAAAATGTAAAACTCCTTTGCTTGAAGCTAAATGTGCCTCCATTTCATATATTCAGCGTCCAAATTGAATGTGTGACCTTTTGGGCTGGAGCTGTATTAATGACTGTTAGTCATCACTTAGAGGTGATTAAATATTTCAGCACTTTACTTTTTTATCACTCTGCTGCGTGTGAAACTTCACCATCAGCATGATTCATAATCCACTAAAAAAAATCACCATTTCTCTTTTAGAGAGATTTTTAGAAATGGCTGGAAAAACACATTACCACTGAATTTTTACACCAAGAAGAGTTTCAATAATTGGAAAATGTCAAATTATTTTTGTATTTAATGTGTTTATTTGCACTGAATGCTTCGTCCAATTCAGGATGCAAAAAAGCATAAATTGTTGCACAAAATTCCCTTCAAATGGACAGCATCTGTCCAGTCTTAACTAGGTGAGCTTTAACTAACTAGGTATTAACTCGACCCATAAGCATAGTAATAATGTGGTTTTTTTTTTTTTTTAAACATATGCTGAGGTCTGGTAATCTTCTTATGGGTTTCAGGGTTTTTTTTTTCTTCATCTCTGAATAGCTTAACAAAATATGCCTCAGTAATGGATGGTTGTATCCTCATCCATCGCCCTCCTCCCACCTACTATTACTTGAAATAGGCCATCAAGTGGCTAATGAACTGATAAGCCCTCTGTGTCCTGTGGGGCTTATGAACATCATAAGCCAAATGTTTGGACATATTTGGTGAGACAGTTTTTAAAGAGCACTTATGTGGGCAAAGGACCCTGTTGAAAAATATTTTTTTAAGTCCCTACAGTTGCCACAGGATGAAAATGTCTCCTCACATGCGTGTGTTTTGTCACTGGACGTTATAGATGCTGCAGGCCGAGAAGGATAATAACAAGGTATTCAGAGCGTTTTTCAGGTTATCTTATAGGTTGTGCGTTACTTGCTGCTGCAGAAAGGATGTGTGGCCCTTTGCGTTTTTCAGACCTCCAGCTAGTCAAGCTGCTAGTATCATTATCAGTTTTGGATCTCCGTAAATCCGTGGATTTGTGTGAGCAGTCTGAGAAATTAAAATAACATGCTTTTTACTGCGCTTACTTCAAATCTCTTTAGACTTCATTTTTTAAAACATCTAAATCTGTTATTATGTAGGCTATACAAAAAACCCTTTTAATTTAATCTTCGACAAGATTATCAAATTCATTGATGATGTCACAAACTTAAATAATTTCAGAAAATGTTGACTAAGCCTGGATAAGCACTTTGAAGGGGATACCGCTGGATTAGCTTAAAATATTTATTTTTGTTTTTTTATCAGTTGTTGGCACAATTTACACATCATCATATTATTGATTTATTTATTTTTTTTTTAAATTCATTACATTGTTTAGCCATAAATGCACATGCATATACTATATTAATCAAGCATGCTACCATGAAACAAGTTGTAAGATTTAAAAACAATGTGGTAATTTGATTCTAAATGATTTTTTAAATTGAGAGCCATACATTTTTTTTATTTATTTTTTTTTATAATTCTAACAAACTGCCCCACATTCAATGTCTGTTTTTACAATCAGATTTCCTCAGTGATAAAATATTTTTGGGGCTTTTCTTTTTATTTAAATAACTCAAACGATTTATAGTTTGACTGATTTTAGGGGGAAAATCACCTGAAGACTTTTGCAGTAAAAATCTCCATGCCGTCATACATAACTGTGATAAAAACTGATGTCCTTCGTGATATTTTAAGATCACTTACTCTCATCTACTGGTCATAACTGCTGATCAGACCACAGCCTCGGCGTGTAATCTCCCCCCCAGTTCTTCCTGCAGCCGTTGCGGCCTGAACTTTCCGCAGGCCGATGCTTTGCAGAGGAGGACTGGTGGTGGTTGGAGCCGGACAGCAGCCAGACCAGGGGACAAGAGGCGCTGCGCAGCCCGCTGTTAGACAAAAAACCAAGAGGGATTAATGCAGCGTCTGTTGGTCCCATATGCTCCTCAGCACTGCTTTGGTCTTGATTAAAAACTCATTGTATTTATGAAGTATTGTGGAGGCCGGACGCTTAATCCTCCTCATGACTTGTGCACTTTGAAGGCTCCAAGGTTACAATAACAAGCAGGGCGCAGCTTTTGTGCTGCAGCTGATATTGGATGTATCAGTGAGAATCGATTAGACTCCAATAAGTGGACTGCAAATTTAAAGCATTCTCTGTTATATGCATTTAAATCACCCCGGTGTTTCTTTATTGTGATTGCCATTTTCATAACCAGATTTTAGTGATACAGTTTGTGTCTCTTTCCCTGGTTAATTTCTTCGAGGTTTTGGGATTGAGTTCCATTTTCAAGAATGACTGATGTCTCCTAATCAGGCGCATTTGTTCAGATACACATGATAAAAGTCTAGAATCAAGCTGATGCCCGTCCTACTTCTCATCTGAATCGCTTACTGCTGCTGCATGCTGCATTTCTCTCATGTCTCCTAGAAATAAAAGTGTTTCTTCAGCTGCCATTTGAAAGTGACCCTGCAGTCTGAAACACTTCTTTTTTTCTTTCTTCAGCAGTCTGAGAATAGACGCTTCTCATGAATATTCAGGAAGCCTAAGCTATTGTTTCCAAGTTCAATTGTTTCATTGTTTATGGCCATAACGGTGTGTAGACTATGTATGTTGCAAAAACTTGGCGTTGCATTGCACGACATTATAAGTGATTGGTGCATATTATAGCGCCAAAAAACGGCCTGCGTGATAAATGAAAAAGAACATCCGCCAGTGAGAGTGTGGAAATAAGCTGCTTTTAGTACCCTTGAATAAGTTATACGGGTTGTTGTATAATTAAGACACACACCCACCTATTTTCTGACCACGCAGGAGTGGAATCAAAGTCACTCTTCTCTTGAAGGCTTCGATTATTTCAAGCAACGCTTTTAATTAGTGCGCTCCTTTAGCGGAGACTCCAATGAAAGAGAGATTATTGGCAATGTCAAGGATGCTAATTGAATGTTGGACTTCTAACAATTAGCCCACTGCAGAGCCATGTCGACTCATTACAGATCCCATACCCGCTCTGACTTTATTGTCGTCAACTTGAGAATAACGTTGGAGCAACAAAAGTAAATAAAAAAGAAAATCGTATCCTCTTTTTAGAGCAGCCTCGACCTCTTGACTCCCTAAATTTATTTTTTAAAAGCCATCACCTCTCCTGTGAGTGGAGCAAAGCAAAGATAAATCTTTTTAGAGGGCTGATAGATGTATATAAACCCGGTGACCTTACGCAGCAGATACAAGCACATTTTTAGGTCATCCACATTTTACAGGAGAATTATGAGGTGCTTTTTGCGCACAGTGTTGCGTAAATTTGTAGCTTTTAGTGGCAGGCTTTTGCAGTTTTATTCCTTGACTTGCCACAAGCAAAAAAACCCAAACCAAAACAAAAAAAAGATGCTCAACAGTGATGTGATTTTGTTCATTTCTTCCTCTTTAGATTTATTTCCTTGCTGCATCTCCTTCCGATGTGTTGCCAGTCTGCGTAATTTTAGCAAATTAGTGCGGTTTCTTGGTAAATTAATGAAACATCAATGCGCGTTTGTGTTTTTGTAGTTACATGAAATATTAGGCTCCATATTAGAGCGCTCATTTGGGGATCAGACATGTAAACCCATGCCGTGGGGCTTTGAATGGGACCACTGCTGCCCTGCGCCCCAGAGAAACCCCCGCCGGTTAAATATTGGGATTAACATCTCTTGGAGTCCAGGATTTAAAAAAGAAAGAAAGAAAGAAACTGCTTTCTCAAACCCCACACTCTCTTTCACTGTTAGGATTGCACAACCGGAACCCAAGAAAAGCAACAATATAGGGCGTTAATTCCTTCTTCTTTTTTTTGTTTAAAGAGAAGATTTTGTTTATCACCAAATGAACGCTGAATGACTAAAAATCACAAGGCAACAGATACGAGCAATTTCACTTAAATCCATGTGAATATATGTGGTATTTATAGATGTGTTGGAAGAACTAATTATGCATGAAAACGGGGAGTTTACTCGCTATTGACAAGTATAATTATTACTCACTTAGGCGGCAATTATTGGCCTCATTAATGCGAAACTGTGGATTTTTCCCCCTTAACCCCAACACGCCCCCACACCACCACCCTAAACCCAGCTTTTTTTTTTTAAAGTGACCTAATTATTTTTGCTACAACCGCATTTTTTAACACCTGATGCCAAATGAAGAAATCCCTGCAACCCATTTCGCAAAATTACGCACAGTTGGTTTTACGCACGGTGCAAAAGAGCCGTTTTCTTTGTTAATTTCCTCCCTCCAACACACACACACACGCACGCACACACAGACCGTTTCTTGATGAAAGAGTAAGCTCACAGGACCTTTATTCATGTCTTTTCAGCGGTGAGGTCACACCATCTTTGGAGCCAGTAAAGGATCCACAATCACCGTGTGTTGAGATCAATGGAGGGGGGAGCATATGCAGAGCTCTCAAGCAGCCGAGAGTCTTTTCCAGTATGGCTAACCCTTGATTATTACTACCAGCATGTGCTTGGAAAGTCTCGTCTCTGTTTGTGATGCGGCAAATTTTAACCATTAGCATCTTTCGTTGTTTCGAAAAAAGTTAGAAATCTATTAAAATCACAGCAGAGAGTCTGATGCGAGGGGGGCTCACAAATTGCATACAATACAACAGATCACAGTTTCGAAGGCTAGCACAGATAAAAAAAACACATATGTACCATTTATATAAGACGCACACTGATTGTCTCTTAGAAACTACATATCGATTCCTTATAAACACTTTTTTTTCTTAAATAAAGTAGTGCATCCATGTCCACACGCCATCCTCATGTCTCTCTGCCAGCAGGCCGGCAAAGTTGTGTAAGAAGCTTTAAGGAGGTCTGTCCATCCCGAGCACTTCACCGGCAGAATTAACTTGAGTTTTGTTCGTGACTTTTTAGTTCCGTGGCTGTGGGTGTAGCTACTTTTCTTTCGGAGTCCACTCTGTGTTGTCCTCAACAGGTGTTTTTTACGTATAGAGGCACACACTGACAGACATGGATGAAGGGCTACAACCTGTGAATAAACGGGAAAGAATCTCTTTGCCAGTGCTAAAATAAATTAAAACCTCTCCTCTAGAAGGACCAAAGACCATCATGCCAAAAAAACTCGAGGCCTCTGAGAGCCCTGCCTCGCCGTGTCGGGCTCACATTTTAACCAGTCCGATGTGTTTTATTGAGGGATGGCAGCGCTGCGTCTCGTGTGATCGTCACTGTTTGTGCACTTTTTTTGACAGCTGATTGCTCTGTTCACAGGACCTGGAATTTCCACGAGGATGTTTGATCCTTATAATCCAAGCAATCGGCATTGAAGTTCAGCTTCCACGACGCCGCTTGGTCCTTATAATCCAAGCAGTCTGCTGTGGAGTTGAAGCCCAGGCCGGACGTCCCGTAGCCCTGGGTGGAGAGGGACGCCGGGGACTGGTTCAGATGGCTTGTGACCGCGTTTGTGCTCATCGGGCTGAGAGTCGAGCCCGGGCCTGACAACTGGTGGTGCATGGGAGTGAGGTAAGAGCCGCAGTCCATACCCCCGAAGTAGGAGGTCGACCCGGCGTAGCCCTGGCTGTAGCCCGAGGCCTGGGTGTAGGTCATGGGGTAGGACCTCTGCATGCAGGAGGAGGAGGTAGATAGGGGGTCTGAGAGAGGAGAGATGGACGCCGGACTCCAGATGGACACTGGGGCGGTGCTGGTGGAGATGGCGGGGACTGTGGTGGTGCTGGTGGGGGGCGTGAACTGGCCGCTGGCCCCGCTCTCCGAGCTCACTTCTCTGGTTGGGGAACTTTTCTTTTTGGCAGGTCGCACCTTGTTCTGGCCCCCGTTCTGCTGCTGCTGCTGCTGCTGGCGACACTTCGCTCGCCGGTTTTTAAACCAGACCTAAAAGAGGAGCATATTGGCACACGTCACTGACGAAATCCCTTAATTGTAGCGTAACCAAAACTATCCTTTTCTCAGCAATAATATAGAGCACAAATCGGTAAATATTTTCCCACTGCAAGCAGCACTTCCCATTTAATGTAAATATATTTTTAAACTGACAAAAATGTTTATTTCAATCCAACTCAAGGGGATTTTTAGGATTTTTACAATCTAATTTTAGGATACAGCGGACTCATCCATCTTATTTTGTTATACCAAAAATTTTGATAAAGGATCTGCCATTAAGTGGAATTTTCTCATCCCTTTGGCAAAAGTTTTCCAGTTATTTAAAGACCATAAAACACTATAGTTTCCATATTACTGTCAGTCACAGAGAGTTGCTTGCAGCATATGTAAAGCAATTATAATTCGACCTGTTTATTCAATATGTATCCCTGTAAATTAGCCAGACCTATATGTTTATTTTCCAAATTAGGAAATCTACACAATTCTTATTTATTCTAACAGATGTATGCAAAAATTACCTAAAGTTATTTTTTTTTACTTTGATGTTTCTCAAATAAATAATACAACGGCCCTATTATTTTTTTTTGCCATTGCTAACATACGTAATGATTATTTTTATACATGACATGCTCTGTTTAACTCACCTGTACTCGGGATTCAGGTAGATTGATCTTCAGCGCCACCTCTTCGCGCATGAATATGTCCGGATACCGAGTTTTGGCGAACAACGCCTCCAAAACGTCGAGCTGTGCGCGCGTAAAAGTAGTCCTTTCTCGCCTCTGCTTCCGTGGCGTGGCTGCAAGTACAGGAGAAATGTAAATCAACGAGGATATTTTAATTATGTATAAATCTACAAATATATAAATTAAAAAGTCATCAAAGGCAAATCTGTAACCAGCAGAATGCATTCATTTTGTGTGCGTAATTACGCACGAGTCCTTCGAGATTTAAAAGCCGGTGTCAATTTGTTGCACTTGACGTTTTTGAGTCTAACGTGCCAAAAAAATTGATGCAGTTTTTGAACAGAAATCAAAGCAAATTTCTTCTGGAGCCACGTCTAAAAATAAAGTCACACAAGAGGAGACTTCAGGATTAGTGTTCACTGCAAGCTGCATTCGCCAGAAATGGGGTACATTACTTGATTTGTCAGGTTGACCAAATAATATTTTTCCAATAATAACTTCAAACTTCAATTTTTTTAACAGCTTCTAGTAAAATTCAGTCGTCATTATGCGATCAAGAAAATTTGAAACGGATACTGTTTGCCTACTATAACATACTGATGATTATTGTAGCCCTCAGCCCTTTCAGTGCTCTGTCATTACACCTTGTTTATTTTTCAAAAAAGTTTAAACCCACCTGGATAGCCCACTGACGGATGTAAAAGATCCATTCCAGAAGTAGTTAAGCTGAGTCCATTGACTGTGTAAGGTGGTTGCTTTAGATACGACATCATGCTAATGTTCGTCTGAGGGCTGAAGTTGGAGAAAATTTTGAAAACTGATGGAGCTCCCGAGGTGTACGTGGTGTCCTCTGTCCGCCGTGTGGTCCGTCTTCTACCGGGAACCTGTTCCAAAGAAGAGGCAGAGGAAGCTGTTGGTGAAGACGTGCCTCCTTGTGAAGTGATATTAGCTCTGTTTACATGGCGCTGTGTCGAAAAAAGCCCTGTCTCCAAAGCGCATGGCGCTCCTCAAAAAGCACCAACCACATCTCCAGCTGTCCTCGTCTCTCCAACCCCCTCACCCCTCCCGCGAACACAAAACAATACACGCTCGTTATAATTGCAACAAGTCACTTGAAAATTCAATTAAAGCCATTGCTTCTTGTTTGGAGTGAAATTAAAAGTGGGAACCTAAAAGTGCAACCGGCTGAAAATACACCTCTTTCAAATGAAGCCCGAAAAAATAATTAAATACAATCGACTAACTCCGAAGCCATTTCACATCAGTTTAACTTTTTTTTCTCCTTTGGATCTGTTTGTTTGAAAAGTCTGAGCTGTACATGTGATTAGAAAATCAAACGGATGTTTAAAAAGAAAAACTGATGATACAGAAACGTGAATGTACAAATCCATCTTATTCAATAAAGTACAAACAGTCAATATAAATAATCATCTTTAATACCTAAATTAATGTTTGGCCCTGTTTAAGAAATCCTGAATAAAAATTAAAGATTTTTAATAATTTTTAGGGCAATTTATTGAGAAAAATGTATAGATTTTTTTTTTTTTAAAAGGGAGATAATTTGAAGCTTTAATTCGGTAAAAAAAAGGACATATGCTCCTCCGTTAAAAAGTAGCAGCTCTTGAAACAGAAATAAATTTGCTGTGTGCTGTTGATTGGTAAATGTGGTTGCTGTCACTTCAACTTCAGTGACCCTCACCCGTTATCCCCACTGTGCCTCTTGATTAGTTGCATTTTTTTTTCAATATCCAACGGTTTTAACCCCCTCGTCCCAATCTGTCACACTTAAAACAGACCCGTCAACCAGTTGCACACACAGCCGCTCAATAATAATTACCCAGTCCAACAATTAATTATGATAAATGTTTTTTCCCCTTCTTCCTCCTCTCCTGTTGATGAATTAAGGAGATAATCCAAGTGGCAACTAACTGGAGCTGCAGTTTGGTGTCAGTACAATCCAAAGTGCTTCAGGCTGCAAATTAAATCCGGTTTGCTGTTAAAGAAATTGTTCTTGCACGTTTGAGAATTCTAATCATATTATATATATGTTCATATATTAGTCAGAACTGATGTAGATAACCATCAGGACTTTGCAGGTGAAAAAAAAAATCAGAAATGAAATGAAATTCTCATAAATGCTCGCTTGATCGAGCTAAACACCCACTTTAGACGCATAAATACAATCTGCCACTAGAACCCTCCAACACGTGTAAAATCTATCAAATATGACATGTTGGTTTATTGTCTAATGAATAATTTATCTCTGGAGACAGGCGAGAGCTGCTTGAGAGGAAAGGCCCCGGAAGGTTTGAAGACATCAGGCCTAAATGTTCATCTTTTCGGTGCATCTTCCAGAGCCAGCAGCTCCACACTTCTCCATTTTTGTTGCATTATTTGCTCTGGTTATTTAGACCGAAGAGGAATCCGCAATGTGAGAAAATATGGCTTTTTATTAACGAGTAAAACTTCCCTTACTGGAAATGGACTGTGCGCCCTCGTCGCTGCGCTGCTGGAGTCAGTGAGAGTGTGAAATTGGTAAAATATGACCTCCAGGAATCATATAATTATAAAAAAAGGCAATTACGCACAATATCAGAAGAGCTCTCGTTTAGCTTTGAGCCTGTCTTCATGTCCATTAGGACAAACTATCAGAATGTAATTTCATCAGTTTGATCTGCAATTACCGGAAGGCTCTTGTGTGCATTTACATCATTTACGTCCTAAAGATTTCTGGTAATCTAAACAGGTTTAGTGAGGAGAAACACGTCTTCTGCTTCAATAAGAAAACGAGTTAATTTAAGGCGTTTTTTCTTGTTTTTGCAATTTGCTGCCAGTCAAACATTTATACTGGCATCTCTTTGAGTGTCTTTGTGTGTTTTATTTTAACAACAGGAGCACAGATTAAATATTTTTACCTTTTTAAATATAAAAAATTATGTATTGAGCTTTGAAAATAGGGTTTCATTTCATTTCAAGTGTGACAGGCTTCCAAATTTGGACTTTATTGGAAATAGTGTGTAATAATAATAATAATAATAATAATAATAATAATAATAATAATAATAATAATAATAATAATAATAATAATAATAATAATGAAAGTTGAACTTACCCTGCTTTTGAGGAGTGGAAAGTTCTTTGTCTACTTGGGTTTCCTCCTGGAGAAATAATTTAAAAAAAAAAAAAACTCAGCACAAAATCAGCGTCGTCCTGTCGGAGAAAATCAAATATCACAGAGCCAAGCAGCAGAAGCAGCCTTCTTCAGTAGCAGAACGACAACAGCAGCAGTGCAGATAAAAGTTAAACGCCTGCATCAGGGGTTTTGGAGCGATGCGACTGCGGCGGAGTGATGGAGGAGGCTGCATGTACGCCTTTAGGATTTGTCGGTGTGTTGTGAGTGAAGTGGTTTGAGTTAGATTTTGTACAAAGTACCAGCCAATAGGAGCCGCAGGACCGAGCTGAGGTCTGTCTCTGTCTCTCACACTGGTGGGGAGGGTTTTCTCTCTCTCTCTCTCTCTCTCTCTCTCTCTCTCTCTCTCTCTCTCTCTCTCTCTCTCTCTCTCTCTCTCTCTCTCTCTCTCTCTCTCTCTCTCTCTCTCTCTCTCTCTCTCTCTCTCTCTCTCTCTCTCTCTCTCTCTCTCTCTCTCTCTCTCTCTTCTTTTTTCTTCCAGGGAAACAAATGTCTCCAGCTACTTTTTTGACGCACAGTCCTCAGCCAATGGCAGCAAGAGGGCGACTGACAACATCCCCATCCCACCGTAGAGACACCACCGATAATAAACGAACGGTGCGCCGGTGGATGGTGAGAAGTGGAGTTTAAAGCAAGGAAAAGTCACTTTATTTCTATTTTATTGCAATTTTACATCAGACATCGCTTTCATCCAGTGGAGGATTAGACATCTTTAATATAAAGGCTGGTGCAAAGGGAATATAACCGAAAATAAAGAGTTTAGTAGAAGTATAATTGCACGTACTGTATATTAGTGGCACACTTTATAAAAAAATTAACACCCCCCCCCCCCATTCATCTTTTATTTTAACACATCTCCAAATGCTTTAAAAAATATCGGATACATCGAATTAAATTCTTTAAAAAAAGTTCAAGGAAAATATCAAAACATTCCAAACAAACAAACCAAAAAAAATAAAAAATTACTCCGGGAGGTATCCCAATATGAAAATCGTGCTGTCAAAAAGAAAAAAAAGCAGAAATAAATCAGTGAGAAGCGAGAAGAAAGGGGGAAAAAACCGGGGGACTAAAGCTCTCCATGTGAAGGCTGCACCGTCCTCTCACATTCCAGCGCGTCGCAAAAAAGGGGATTTAGAGCGACTTATTTCCTTAAAACTGTCCTCCCAACCACACAGGCAGCCAGTCTGCTGCCATCAGCCTCGTACAGGCCCAGCTGCACCCAAACCCACACGCACGATTTCCAGGTGGAGCAGCCGGTGCACTGAGAGGCACCTGCACTGTACATCCAGGATAATAACAATAAGAGAAAAGCTGAAATGAAGATGTGAAAGAAGATAAGAGACTTCTTGAAATGAAGGTAAGCTTCTTTTATGTTACATGGAATGCAGAAAATGGTGCATTTTTTGTAGTTTTTGTGTTCTGTTGTTGGAATTAAGTGGCTTGTAATAAAACAATTGTAATTATAGTGATGATAATAATAGTAATATGCTCAATATATAATTAGAATAGTATCATTTTTGGTGTTTATATCCTGATATTGGCTTTTTAGTGCAGGATTGGTGTTATTTCTTATTTAGCGGAGGACCAACAGGCTGCAAGGGACAAATAAGCCTCCCATACGTCACTTGAATTTTGAACCTGCGTGCCCATCTCAAAATAATATGCCGAGGGTTTTTGTCACGGCTTGGTAAATGTATCATCTTAAGAGGCTTTGTGGAACACCTACCCACACACACACACACACACACACACACACACGCACAGCGCGCTCTGCACGGACACACCCGCTCACTTGCACCAGATTTGAATATTGATTTAGATTTATAAACACAGACAGACCGTGGCTTTTAGGAATCGTCGTTTGCCTCCTCTCTGAGTAGAAGGCCAGAGTCAAAGGTGCGCTGACAGCTGCACTCAGCGCAGAAAAACCTCGCTGCCTGATCCACAGCCACACTGAGGGGCAACTTTACAAACTCACTCACATCTCTTTTGACAGATTTCGATCAGAAGATGCGGCTGTGTGGATCATAAAGCTGGATTTTTTTTTTTTTAATTTATTTTTTTGTTATTTTTTCCCCCAGAGCCGAGCTGATGTGATGGCACCAGAGGAAAACTTTGTCTGGGGGAGGACACATGTGAGGTATGTTTTTATTTTAATCTTTTTTAATAGCCTGATAACTCACCGAGGAGCTGCCTGAGCGATAATATTGGAGAAAGTGGTGTCATCTCATATATTAAATTTATCATATAAGGGCAACTTCACACACAGTAAGAATCAAGCTTTATGTAGTAGATTTTTTCTTGTCCTACTCTCTGCTTTATGGCATCACATAGTTTAGTTTCCTGCACTAGACTCCCTGCAAAAAATCGTCATATTTTAGCGCAAAGTTATGCAGCTGCTTTATAATATTCTACATTCACGTCCTCCCTTAGAGGCCGAGCCTAACCTATGTCTGAATCTGACATGAAAACAACAAATTTACCTGCCTTAATAAATAAATAAATCCAGGCTCTTAATGTGTGCTCATATTTAGCAGCTGCGTGGTAAATGGAAACCGAGACTTTCAAACTGCTGCGTGCAAAATTATGACGTGTGATGCCGCTATCTGCTGGATCTCACCGTTTAAATTGCTAAATAATTTATTAAAGTGTAAAGCCAGGCCCTCCGCAGGGACTTTGTATCTTAAAAGGACGTTTAAAGGGAGAAGGAGTTAAACGCCTCTGGCGAGCAGCGCTCCCACTGACTCCCGGCTAATTGACGACGACGGCTTTTATCTCCGCCTCTGCTGCTCTCAACCTGAGGGTGAGGATTTCACCAGGCCTGCTCCAACCTGTGATTTCTGCCAGTTAATGCGTGGCCATACATCCTTTCAAATACACCGCGCAGGCCTGCCTGTTTGACCCCTCGTTTGATAGCCTTGAAAGGAAAATTCGTATTTTAAGATTGGATAATTACTGGCAGACAGTCCCCTTCTCTCCCCGCTCTGCGCCTTTATCCAGGCGTGAAGGGAAATAATCAACACATTATAGAACGAATGCATGTATGCTTTTAAATTTTTACCAGCACAAACAAATCACAAAACGCTATAGAATTGGAAAATTAAGCAAAAAATAAATCACAGATGTTTGTAAATTATCCTCCATATTTAGCAGATTTATCCATCCTCTGAGCATCCAGGCAGCTTTCCTCTCTCTGCTCTGCCTCTTTCCCTCCTTGTTGGATGTTCGCATGGCTGCATATGAGGAATGTGTTGGTGGAATTCATTCTGAGCTTAAAAAGACACAGAAAAAGGGAACAAAATCCAATAAAGCATTCATATAGAAATGCTGATAATCTGTAATGTCAGGAAAAGCCTTTCCTTCTGCACTTGGGATTTAAATTTACCTCAGTCAGTGCTGATTAGATTTAAGTCAGCCTTTTATCTCCAATATTACTTCTGTTAACTTTGTCTATTTTTTCTTTTCTTTTATTTATTAAATGCACAAATTTATTGTTAATATCTCAGCCGTGTGACAAATATTCTTTTAAATCATCACCATCCATCCAGATATTATTTTCACTTCAAAATTCTTCTACAAATGCAGTTAAGTTCTAAACATCTTTATTTTGAATTCTTTGTATTTAGGATCATGCACAGTGAAGAGTCAAGTCGATGAAACAGCTGGGGTTAAAATCCATTATTTAGCATTGATACAGACAGTAATTACTGTAGATAGATATTTTTGTGTGTTTGCCTGTGAGTGTGTGGGTGACAGAGAGAGGAAGAAAGAGAGAGAGATGAGCTGAAGTAGGATAATCACAAGCTGTATTTTAATTAGCCTGGCAGGTTTGATGGATACATTGCTGCTGCTGCTGCTGCTTTGCAAAAAAAAAACAAACAAAAAAAAAAACAGTGCACTGCATAGTGAGAAAGATGTCTAAACAGAGGGCTTTCCCTGCACCGTTCCCTTATCACAAAGGAGCTAAACCTTTGTGTAATGTAACATGTAACTGACCCCAGAGGTCATCACAACACATTCAGTCTCCTCCCCAGGGATTAAAGGGCCAGAACCCCATTCAGTGTCTGTTTGGGAAGAGTTTACTGACACTGAGGCATTTTCAACAGGCTGCACTCTTGGATTTGTGTCTCTGCACTTCTTCTCAGTGTGACAAATGTAGTTTGGGATCCAAGTTAAAATGATTACACATATGTTTTCAGTCTAGTTTTTACACTTCTATAATCAAATTTAGCCCTGATTGTGGAAGATGTGTGTTTATCTCCTGCACGTTTCTCCTTAAATTCAAATGTAGTCCTTTCATAATGGTCCGGCTCTATGTGTGTGTTTTTTCCATTAATATGAAGTGTCTTTTAATTAGAGCCATAATTGTTTGTGTTTTGTTTGCGCAGGAGTTTGCCAACAAACAGATGCAATTAAATACACTGAGATCATCTACAAGGAGGGAAAGTCAAGACCGGTGGGAAGGCGACAAGGACGAATAAGGCGAGAGAAGACCTTTCTAACTCAAGGTTGACACTGATTGAATGAGCGTCACACGATCTGGATCATTTTTCCACAAAGAAACATCACTCACTGGTTTTTCTATCACATGTGCTCTTTGTAGAACTTCTCCCAACTGTTTTGTTTTTGTGTCATCACTGAAATGTTAAGTTAATTTTTGGTCACATTTCTCTTGTCATCCAATGTATTGTGCTTCATTAAAGATCAATTTGCAAATAAAGACATTTCTGTTGCTCTACTCTGCTCTCCTCATCCCTCTGCCTTCACCTCGCCATCAGTAGCCTTCTCCTGTGTGAGCTGAGGTGTCTGCATGGCGTGGTAAAACCTGCCCTGCAGACCGGACCTCTCGAGTCTTCAAAGGAGGAAGAACTCAATGTGGGGGATTTGTTCAGGCTTATTTGGTAACCTAGGATTTGAATTGGATTCTGGGAGGCATTCATAACACATTTGAAAATGTTACATTGTGTGATTTTGTGTGTAATCCCCATAATAAATTTTAGAAATGGTCACAGCACTCGCACAACTGTGACTATTCATGATTTATCAAATGGTTTTCTTGTCTTGCGTCTCGGGGGTTGAGGTGTGTGTTCTCCCGCAGGGAACGGGCCGATCTGAGCCGTCGGTTGGGGGAACTGCTGAAGAGACTGCCGCTTTAACCTTTCTCTCAATGTTGTTTTGTTTATTTGACCTGCATATGTGATAGGGTCAGCCACCGAGCTTCCAGAGGGATTCTCTTAGACCCCCAACAGCACTGGAGCATTTCAACCTCTAGTGGATTATGCCTCCCTGGGAGGAGGGTTAGTGTACATGCACACACACACACACACACACACACACACTGTAGGTACAGTTTATTAACCTCAGTGTATATTTTATCAAAGCCACAGTCTGATTACTTTACGATTTTCTTTTTTCCATTATGACTTCTAAACACTTTATTGCAGCAAACAGTATAATTTAGTACTTGTTGCAAAGTGTTATGTACTATGCAAATCTAAAGCCCTATTTAAAAG
The DNA here is from genome assembly GCF_022539595.1 of Amphiprion ocellaris. NCBI lineage: Eukaryota > Metazoa > Chordata > Actinopteri > Pomacentridae > Amphiprion > Amphiprion ocellaris. Next base: position 15,875,806 of record NC_072785.1, read on the forward strand.
ATATCTTCCAAACAAGTTTTATGGCATATTAAAATACTTTGATTAAATGAAAATTATAAAAAAATAAACCTATTCCTTCACTCCATTTAAAAGACCCTTAATCAGTAAATCAGTTCTTTTTTTAATTACCTAAAAAGTCAGTTTTTAGTATATGTTAACTGCATATCCAACCACAACTGGTTTCACTCTACTTGTGATTCATGCACTTTATATAAAAGTGGAAACACTTTTATATAAAGTCCATAGAGAACTTTTCACTAACGTCAAAATCTAACTTCTCAAAAGAAGCCACAAGCAAAACACCTTCATGTGGAGGGGTTGATTGTGCCTCTTTTCTAACAAAATGAGTGATTTGTGTTTGCAAAACCACACATTTTCAGCCTAAAACCTCAGAAGGAGTCCAGATAGAGTGAAGAGTGTTCTAAAGTGGAATAGATTCCCATATGAATATACCTCATGATATGGTTTAGTGGCTCCACTGCTTGGATTTGTTGTCTGGTGCATGTAAACTCTCCCGCCTTAGTTCGATAAGAGCGAGAGCAATGGTGTGTGTGTGTGTGTGTGTGTGTGTAGTGAGTGTATGTGTGTGTAAGTCAGTATTTGTGCCCTGTCCAAACCCCACTTTGCTTTGAATGACACTTTGGCGATGCCCCCAGCTCCCCACTTCGACTTCTCAAGCGTACCCCCTGTCAGTGCCAACTCTGCCAATTCCTCTCATGTCTTTAATATCTCTCTTTGGGCCCTTGGGTTTTGCCAGTGAAGGCTCCCCCGTGACAGTTGGACATTGCCGTCACATTTGGGAGACAACGGCGGGTGTTTGTAGCGTTCCCAGCCCCAGGCCTGTGGGGAATCTGTGATGGCTCGCCTGTCAGCCGGCCCCTCCCCTGTAATTAGGAGAGTAAACACAGCGTCTGGCTGGGCTTGGGGGAGAAGTAGGAGGGAGCGGAGGAGAGGACCGTCCGGCTCCTGTCCTACTGCTACTTGAGCTGTCCAGGGGCAGCTTCGGATTGACAGACTGCGACATGCAGCCCATCACGTCCCAGCAAAGATGTGGAGGAGAGTGCGGCCTGTCGTCGTGCTGGGAAACATCAGATTTCCATTTGTACCTTGTTGAGCATCAGTGAACCAGTGAGGAGGCTCTTCAGTGAACTGAGCCTTTTTTTGAGGAATAGAAAGAGATTCGTGACGATCTGAGGGCTGTTCAAGAAAAGAAGAGGAACATGCTGATGATTGTAAGCTGTCCTCTGAGGCATTTCTCGTACTTCTTCACCAGTTTAATGCCCAAGTAGGACTGCAGTTGGAAATATAAAACACAGCACCACTAAGCCTCCGTCTCTCCTCTCTTCACCTCTCTCCTGGTTGCTGGGGGGACTGGTCAGTGGCTGGAGGAATGTGTTGTGGGCTGGAGTTGTAGTCGTAGCTTGGGACCAGCTTTGGGGGAGCGCCATCCCACCCTACCCCAGCCACTCCGCTCTGCCCGGGCAGGGAGGTGGGCTGCGGGAATGCTGAGACCAGGAGGGGAGGAATTTCACTGGTAAACCTGCCAGAGAAATGCCCTGCAGAGAGCGATGAAGAGAGAAACCTAGATAGATAGAGAGAGGGAGAAGGAGATCTCAGCCAATTGAAACGCAGCCTGTCAGTGTCACTTCGGTTTTGTAGGATGCTTGCTGATGATGGGCCAGTTGCTGACTGAGCTGGTTGCCACTCAGACACTGTGGCACCGCATCTGACTCAGATCTTTCTCAGATGGCTTAGAGTTCAGCGGGCATAACCGAAGTCGCCCGGACAGTTTATAGTCAGTGCATTTAAAACATCTCCATTCAGTTTGAGGCTAAACCATCCATCTGTCTCAGTGTACCTCCATTACATGAGCATGATCACGTGTGCTAGTTTTTGTGAGTTTAAATCAAATGGTGTGCATCAGTGTGTGCATGTGGCGGACAGGCAGAGTACAAAGGGAGGGGTGTTTGAAGGCCCAGCGTACTTGCCAAAGTCTTTACGGCGCCCAGAGAGCCATGCTGCAGCATCATGGTCCACAGCATGGAAAGACATGGGGCAGATGGGTGCAGTGTAGCAGCACAACCTCCCCCTTCTCCTCCCAAATGTGAGGCAGCAGTGGTGGGAATGGCACAGTGTGAGAGGGAGTCTGGGTCCATGGCTGAAACAGAAAAGCTGTTGGATGGGGCATTTGGGGGCTGGGAGAGGAGTGGGGGCTGAAAGCTGTTTGGGGTGGGGTGGGGGGCGCTCTTTGGAGAAGCTGTTGGTGGGGCAGGGATCCTGCAATGGAGAGGGAAAGCCAGTCCCCCTGTCACATCCCTTTGAAATCCAAGTGCAGGGGCACGAGCCCAGGGAGGAGTGGCAGCGTGGCCCAGCGCCTGGGCAGACAGGCAGTCACCGCACTGGGCCACAGTCCAGCTCGCCTCGCCTGGCCCCTTCCCACTCGAGCCCACCCCGTCTGGCCCAGGCTTACGGGAGTCAGGCAGCCGACCCCCAGTGGACAGGCCGGAGCCCTGCGCTGCTGAGTCCCATCCCAGATCCTCCGCTGGGTTTGAAACAGCGGCGGCGTCCCCCAGGGGAGAGAGGCCCCCGCGGAGATGTGGGGGGGAGCCTCCACTGCCTCACAGCTTCTCCTGCACCCAGGCCTCTGGATGGGGGCCCAGCGTAGTCTGCTGCTGATGATAACCCCCACCTCACCACCAGGCCATTCTGCCTTCAAGGCCTGTGCAGGTCCACACATCCCCATGGCAACAGTGGCAGGGCCGTCCACACAATGTGAGTGGGCAACAAGCCAAGTGCTGCCAAATTGGGATGAGGGAGAGACATTTTGGGAGAATGCTCAATCCTGAATCTTTTCACCTTTATTTTGTCTCTGGGTAATCGTGTTTTTGGCTCCAGTGATCTAATATCAGAGACTTGGACAGCATTTGTTATTTGAACTGTGGTCAACAGCACCAAGAGACAAACACACTTTTGTGAGGTTCCCCACTGCTGCTCCATGTTTCTTAAATTCTACCTCCTCTGTTTAGGCTTTAAAATTCTATTTGCCAATTTTTATAACAGCGACGGCAGGCATTTAGAAAATTAGACCCTCAGGCAGAATGGAACTGATACATTCTGAAGCATTCGTTGTGTGTTTAAAGAGACCTTGTCACGGCAATATTAAGCCTGCGTAAACACAAGTAGTTCAATGACATTCACAGCAACCACCTAAAGTTGATTCCCCACCCCCTCTAAGCCACAGCGAAGATACTGTATAAGTGGTTGGGTGGTGTTTACTGAAAGTGGATATCTGCTGTTTGTTTTGTTGTTCTGCTTTCCGACCGTAAACACTGCATAGATTTCCTTGAGTGGTGTTTGAAACGTTTGTGTGTGTGCCATGTGTTATATTTGCTGATAACAGGATTTACTCAAATTGCGAATCACCAGTTGAGAAAGGTTAATTGTCAGTGCAAGTGGTAGAATGGGTACATGCAATAATTATTAGTCTAAGTTGCTTTATTATTTAATGATGCTAATTAGGCATTAACTGTGGGCCCCTTTTTGGATCACAACTTCAAATGCATGTCAAATTGCATTAAGTTCACTTTGACATCCATTTATCAAACTAAAGGAATGCTGTTTTGTAGATGTCCTTAGTGTGTTTATTATTATGAAACTGATCTGTTCTTGAGGTACTGATCAGAAAATTAGCTGAGGGATTTTCAGAAATGGCTCAATGCAGTGCATCCTCATTTTATTTGCTGTGAGGACAATACATTTTCTGATTGGTGTGCTGTGTTTTTTTTTTTGGGGTTACTTGTGGTTTTAATGGTTTGGTAATTTAAGCTTGCATTAAGAAGGGTATTTGATACATGCACAAAAGCAGAGATTCAAAGTGTTTTCTCAGTTGCGCTAGTTACTGCTCCACACACGAGGTTTGGTTTGTGTGCCACCCATGTGGATGAGACTGGCATGAATCTGGCATTAAGGTGAGGTGGAAAGTGACAAGGGAAAAAAAAAAAGCAAGAGATCAAGGCATGACTGCCAGTGCATGTCATTGCCCTACACTCTCATCAAATAGCCCCGTGCTGCTTATGTTGCTGCCCAGACGCAAATTAATTTGGACGCCTGGAAAGACAGCAGAGCCCAGGACTCATCTCTGCCCTTTAAAAAAGAAAAGACACCAGCGGAGAGCACTCTTCCAACAAGGGGGGCAGGGGCCGAGAGAGAGGTTTTGATGGATTTCAGCGGAGGGCAGCACAGTGTCTGGAATAAGATGGGAGGGTACAGAGGACACGGTTGAATATGCTTGTCCTGCTATGATGACAAGATGGCTCAGCTACCACTGTGCCACCGGCCTCCCCCTGCTTTCGTCCTCCCCTCCCTCCCCCTGGAACTCCCCCTCAGGACACCAGCGAAGTAGAAGGGAGTGTCGAGGGAGGACGGAGGCGGAGGGGGGAGAGAGGAGTACTGACAGTTAGCTGCCATTTAATCTTCTCCTTGGCTCGCTGCAGATTCTTTCAATACATGCCCCACTCCCTCTTCTCCCCAAATCTGTACCTGCTCATCCCTGGGCCCGCTTTACAGGGGAGCTCTTGATCAGTGAGGTGATGGAGAATGGCCCTCGTCACACACTCGAAATAGGATCGGATTGCCCGGGAGCGAAAGGTTAGAGCTACACGGAGCTTGGTAAAAAATAGAGGTGGTGGTGATGTGGGGATGCTTCAGCAACCAGACACTACCAAGAAATGAGCTCCGTTTGAGATGGACGTTCCAGGTTTTGGAGGTCTTAGAGGTGCTGGTGCAGAACAACCACCAAACTCCAGCTCATGTGTTTTCTGGATTGGCCAAGAGAGGAGGGGAGTGAGGCGGAGATCTCCACTGGCATGTCGTTGGCATGTCGTTAACCTCCCAGAGCTTCTGTGTGCTTTAAACTCCAGGTTCGTTTGTAAGGTGCCTGGGGAGAGCTGGACCCCTGCTGGAGGACGAGGTAACAAAACAGCAGCATGCCAACAAAAGAAAGGATGGATGCTGCAGCGAAGGTTTAAGTAAAAACACATGCTGGGGAACATAGCATCTCCCTGGATCCAGCATTGTATGGTTAAGTGGCTCAAATTAAGTGTTTTAAAATTCTGGAAAAGCATTTTATTTTAACCCAACTCATCAGTAAGCACATCTAATTCAAAGTAAAAACACTGTCAGTGTCATAATGAATGTATTTCTGCAGGAAACATTCTGCCATTTAGTGTTGTAGTACTTAGAGGTGATGCTAATTTTAGCTTTTATGTTCACATCAGGTTTTTATGTGATATAAAGAGTAGCTGTAGATGTCAGATAACTGTACTGAAGCATTTCCCTTTGAAAAATGAGTCAAGTATGAAAATAACAGTTATATGATAGGTATGCTAAATATGAAACTACAGTAAGCAGCCAGTTATCTCCACAACAAGACCAGAAACAGAAGGAAATAGCCAGAACACACTATATATTGTTTGCTTGAACCGTACAAAAGCAGCCTTATGAAGGCGACATGTTGCATTTTTAGGAATAAGGGAAAATAACATGACTGTTTTGTCTTCGTTTTGAGGTTCAAAGTGTGCGAGTTAATGAGATGGAGGCTGCAGCGAGAGCACAGAGGAGAAAAATGGGCAGAGAGAGTCGAAACAAGAGGTTGGTAACTCTTGCTTAGTCTTGTGATCAAACATCAGTGGTGACACTACAAACTTCTATCCCTTCTTTTCAGCATTGCTCTTTCCACCCCCTCCTTCTTTTCTACAGTAGTAATGCCCCTCACTATTTTTCTACATCTTATCCCTTTTAATTAGAAAGCAAATTCTGCAGCCTGGAGAGACCTAATCCCCTACTGCCCAACAATGCACAGAGTGGCTTTGAACAGCCGACCTGCAACCTCAATCCCCCCAACGCCTCAAATTCCCCCCCACACTGCTGGACCTTCAAGGGGGGAAGGGGCCTTCTCCTTCTCAGAACATTATTACTTAAGGATACATGTGCTGTGGTATTTGCAGAACTACATATTTGCATTTTAGGAATGTTAACAGTAATTAACAACTAAGTGACACGTGTGACAGAAAGGATACAAGTGTATGCCAACTCGGTCTATCTCCCCCCTGCGAGAGATGTAGCCGCGGCTGATTTGCATATATATTAATGTCCCTTATTGTATAGATTAGATCCCATTAGTTGTGGTGATTCTGGTAGAAGGTGCAGTCAGTAGGATGCTGAAAGTCCTGTTATGTTAAAATCATATTTAAATTGTTGGAGGGCAGGGAAAAAAAGAAGGGGTTATGGCACTGATACAAGGTTAAGGATGATTAGACTCCCTGACCATCTTGACAATAGGCTGAGATTAGATTCTAAAAGCCCAAAAAGGGAAGAAAAAAAAGGGGCCTCTCTAAAATGGAACTCCATTAGCTGTCGGTGCATTTACACTGCTTGTATCTAAAATTACCAGCTTTCATTTCTTAATAAAAGTATATCTAGATGGAGCATGCAGGCTGCTGAAATGAAATTCTGGCTTCATTCCTGGGTCTGCGTGCTTTTACATCCACTCTGGCAGCTAACATGAGGCCAAAGTGATCATTTACTGAGCTGTTTGTCAGGAGAATTATGAAGCTGTCAGTGTCTGCTCTTGTGCCATCTGCAGAAGAGAGGTCATCAGATAGCGGCGATGATGAGAGAGACGAGGAGAAAATCAGCCACACAGACTCTGACAATGGCAACAGCTTAATCTACTGATTGCTGCTCTTGATTTACAAGGAAGCCAAAACCTTGGAAAGTTAGATTTACAGTCTTTGTGCTGCACTGCCTCCAGTGGCCAAAGATTTGCGTCACCCATAATGTACTTTTTGAAATCACTACAGAGGCAGATCGAGCCGAGATCAAGCAGATGAAATGGAAGTGGTGCATTTCATGTCAGGAAGAAGATATATTTTAGTTGTTTGGGAGGATTATTAATCAAAGGAGGCAGGCAGTGAGGGGTTTTTGACACCTGCTGAGTTTCCTTCTTGGCAATCACAGTGTGATTAGATAGAGAGCCACTAATGTTCAAAAACCAAGCTTGTAAGATCCTCCTGAGTTGTTTGATGCATATTTTTAGTGAGCATTTGTTTGTACTAATCAATATTTTTAGATGAATTAACAAAGGATGAAATCACTGTCACATTACCAGTGTGTACCACATTACATCTGTAATGCAGTAATCGTGTACGTTACTGCTCCTAAACACGAGAATCACATTTCAGTTATGAATCATTTACATTTTTCACTTTATTATTGAAGAAAGTAGTTAATGCCGTGTCACCTTGGTACCATTAGATATGCGTCATTTTTCTGCAAAGTGCTTTTCATCTCCTTTCCTGTTAGCTTTGAGTTACTATTTGATGAAAGGGCATTAAAAAAAAGCTCTTTTGTTGACATGTATGTTGATATCTCAGGCGATTTTGTAAAGTAAAATAATAGAAGTAATGCAATGGATTACTTTCTACAAAGTGTATGTAAGTAAAGAAAATCATTACTCAGAAAAAATATCACCTGACTCTGCAAGTCTCCTCCACTGGTCCGTGTTTTAATGTGTTTCAGTTTGTTGTTTGCTTGCTTCACTTTCACTACATTCATCACCATCTTTTTGACCTCAGTAGGACGCTAATTTCACCAAAAAGGCTCTGATAAACACACTGTATGGTTTCTGCACAGCGGACAAACATCCAACAGCACAAACATCCAACAGCGGACAGTCAAAGTTGTCAACCAGCTGGTAAACACAGTGGAGAATTTAACAGTTACAAAGTCAGACATTTTTCTCATGACTTATTTAAACCAAAACTGTTACTTGTTCAACACTTTGTGATGTAAAATTATGTCAGTGTTGTGTTTACAGCTTGTTCTGCTGCCCCAAGGGACATGACCTTCAATGCTGACTAATGACAGAAGGATGTTTTACAATTTCAGGTCTCTCAATGCTTTTCCCGCCCTCCAGGCAGTCACAGTTCCCAATACTAGTCAAGTTACAAAAACCTGAAACAGTGTATATGTAGCATTCACTCTGGAATAGTTCATTGTTGGCCATCAGGATCCCAACATGAACAGACACCTGCCAGTCACAATCAGTCACAATCAGTCACAATCAGTCACAATCAGTCATTTCCATGTTATTGGACCTCCTCACAGTCACTCTCAACACCTGAGCCAATCACCGGCAGTCTCTCTTCCACCTGGAATCCACCCCTGTTCCTTTGTTTGAAGCCCATCAGCTTCATTCAGTCAAACACAGTGACTTGAACAACAGAATCACCCTACACCACTCATCTCTGGAAACCATTCACTTTTCACAAGCCTGGAAACCTGGATATCACAGCATCCAAGAGGACGTGAGTTCAAACTCCTGTTAAGCATGTTGGAAGTTGGTTGATATCATGCTATTGCTCATTGTAATACTCATGCTAATGCTAACAGGCCTTCAACTGCTTTTGGATTTCTGGACGCCACCCACCTGAACCAACATTGTGCTGAACATTGAATATTGGTGAGCAACTAATGGAAAATGTGATGAATGACTGATGATGATGATAATTATGAAGACTGTCTGCTGAACAGGTTAGATTTGAACTGATGGCGAGCTACCCTGGACCAAACTGGAAAACCGTCTGACAAGTTTCACCCCTTCACCCACCCCACTCATTGGCAGGTCTAAAGCCCAACAGCTTCATGCCCTCCAGAATGGTGTGGTAGGACTTGTTGGAAAATGAGTGTGTGACTGAATGAAGCTGATGGGCTTCAAACAAAGGAACAGGGGTGGATTCCAGGTGGAAGAGAGACTGCCGGTGATTGGCTCAGGCGTTGAGACTGACTGTGACTGATTGTGACTGATTGTGACTGGCAGGTGTCTGTTCATGTTGGGATCCTGATGGCCAACAATGAACTATTCCAGAGTGAATGCTACATATAGGAAGGTTATTTTTCACACTGTTACTGTGTCAGAGTTACAGTATCGGTATGTTGTAATGCAGTTATTAGTGCAATTAAATTTCTAAAAAGTTTGAATCATGATTTCAGTGAGTCAGAAACAGTTTGGGCTATAAAGTTCAGGATTTTTATTTTATCTGCAAATAAAACATATAATAAAGTCAATATATGGTGCATGTCATGGGTATACGCATGAGTGCAACACAATGAAATACAACACTTAGAAATAGTGCAAAAACATCTAATTACGTCAGATACAAGAATATACCATGAAAGATAAAGAGCTTTGCTACACATGGCTGCTCATTAACTTGTGATACTGTTCTGTTTTTAAGCAGCTTTGGTCAGATATTACTGCAAACTTGTCTTTATAATTTACACTACCAGTCATAAATTTGGACACACCTTCTCATTCATTGTTTTTTTTTTTATTGAGCTATTTTATACATTGTAGATTAATACTGAAGACATCAAAACTACAAAAGAATACATGTGGAAATATGTCGTAAACATAAAAGTGTTAATCTTCAGTATTAATCTACAATGTAGAAAATAATACAAATAAATAAAAAGCATTGAATGAGAAGGTGTGTTCAAACTTTTGACTGGTAGTGTTGATATCAACTTTGTCTGGTAAGTTGTATACTAGGAGTGAAAATGGACATTACACTACCAAAGAGTGTAATGTCCTTCCTATCAGCCAAACAGATCACATCAATGGAAGCAACACAAACCAAACAGTTTCAGCATGAAGAGGAGCTGTAATGAGTTTTATGGACTTGCTAAAAATGGAGCAGGTTTCTCTAATTCTTCAACACAGGCCTGATGGACTTGATGCTTCCTAGAACTTTAATGGATCTTATGACCAAGCTAAAATAGATTCTATATTACTGAATTTCTGTTGTACTGTATGTCCCATTGTTGTTTTTTGTCTTTTTTTAATTCTATCCACTGTACTTTTCTGCTATTAAAAGTTATTTAAAAAAATATGTAACAGTGATGGCAGACAGACAAAATCAGATTTAGTTGCTTTAACAAATTGTCCCACAAGTTTGCGGCGTCCTTCACAAGTTACTTCACACAGATCCCAGGTGAAAAGCTTAAGATGTGAGTAAAGTATACATGATGAGTACAGCCAACATCATAGGCTCCAACATACATATTACAGTCGTGTAGTCTTTTAAGACAATTTACTGACTTGACTTCTCGTGTTATGATATTGTGCTAATAGGTTAATGGAATAAAGTTAGTTTCAAATAATTTGAGAGGTGCTGAGCTTATCATATTGCTGTTTCTGTATCAAAATTTTGGCTTTCAGTTTGTCTAAATATGTACATTAATGGCATTTATAGACAACCTACAGTGCAAAATGCCAAACACATGGATGAGCCAGAACTCCACACACTTTACTTGTGTGAGTCGATATAAGTCGGAGAGGAACTGTGAAGAAGAACATTTTGATTCAAAGATGAAAGAAAATCGCTGTCATGAATGAACAAATTGGCTCTGTGTGCTGTACTTGGTGATTTGCGGACTACATTCTTCATGGCTGCGTTTCCTCTTCATTTTCAGTCTTTCAGCTCCGTCACCTCTCCTCTCTCACTGTAATAATATTGTCTTAAATTAATTCAAACAGAGTTTTATTGACACAGTGAATGATGTTTCAAAGGAAACACCGATTACAGGAAATAACTTCATTTAGCTTCCATATTAATCATTGCTCAGCTAATTAACATTGATAGAGATGCCCTGAGCAGGGGTGTGTGTGTGTGTGTGGAGGGGTGGGGGGTGCTGGGAGACGAGGGCATTCTCCCACTTCCATTTACTTAAAGCTCAGAGGATCTTTTTTGCATCCTGTCTCAATTAGTTACTCATGCTGTCACTCTGTCTGTCACATCATGGTGTGTCACACTGAAACAACTGTGGAGTGGGCTGCCTGGATGAACAAACAAGTCTGAGCGAGAGAGCGTGGGTCACACTCTTTGCCTAAGGCCACCATATTCCTTTCCTACTCAAGGGTTCAATTTTCAGAAAGCTACTTGGGTATTATTCTAATCCCTACACAGCTTTTTTCTCCCCCCCAAGGCCAAAGACTCAGGTTACCATTTTGGACACTTGATCGGGAGCTGTGCTAAAGTTTGAAGCGGCACTTCATGGTTTAGTTTGTTACAACACTGTGTGTGGCATAAGAAGCCAACAATGGCAGATTTGAGGTGTTCCGACTCCTCTACTGACTCCGCTGTCAAAACAGATGATTGCATCAGAACTACAGTGCCGCCAATTAATACGTGACTGTTTAGGAGAAGACTGAGCTGCCAATCTTTATCTGACTGAGGAGGCGCCAACTTATTAATTAAACATCATCCCTTAATTTGCTATAACAACACATTAGCATGACAAAATCAATGGCTTTGATTTGGTATTCATGTATTTCTGTGAACATATTTGCTGCTCTCTCGGGCCTGTCTATGCTCTGAGGTGATGTTTCTTGAGGCTGCTGCAGATGGAGGGGGGCCAGTGGAGGTTACGGAGAGGACTGCTGGGAGTTGTGGGGACGGCCGCTTCTATGGGATGTTTTTCTCTTGTACAGTTTTGTTGTCTAAATGTTTTACAAACTTAATTGGCATCCCCTGGGGAAGGCTGCCAGCTGTCTGCCTGATGGCGAGGGTTTCTAATTTGGTGCATGGCGAAGGTTAGCTGACGGGGTAGCTAGCGGAGCGGAGCAGGGCGTACAACATGCCGCATGCTGCACATGGCCTGATCAAGCCCAGGGTTTGCTTGTTTTTCCCTCGTTTATTCAACAACAGACATTGCTTCACCAGGAAAGTGTGTAACAGCTGCTATCTAACAAGCAGAGTGCAAAGAGTGCTGGTCCGTGATGCTGGAGAGAGAGCTGGCTAACCACTGGTGAAGCTGGCAACAAGCTGGGTGCATAAAGGCAATCATGGCCTGGTGCATCATCTAACATGGAGATGGCTCTTTATTCCCATCTGAGAGCTTCTTTTTCCCCCCTTCTCAGTCACAGTTAAAGTAGGATTTAAAAGTTATTTATAATGTTTCATGAAGGTCTCGGAGCTCTCGCCTTCTCCCAACAGCACATATCGTAAACTGATTTTTACCTTTAACTCATTGACTTTCTTCTCCTCCTCTCAGGTGAAGCTCTAAGTCGTCTCCTTAACTCCAGCCAACTCTTTAAATTTGCCAATCTGACGCCACAGAGGGATTTCAAAGGGTAAGATACCAATTTAAAAAGACAAACTAAGCTTGATTTCTGCTTTGTGCACTAATTAATATCAAAGAGTTGAAAAGGGAGCTTGAGAGCATTAAAGGTTTAGTTAAGGACTGATGGTGGATAAGAAAATGCTGACACTGTGACACACTTTAACCAAGACGTTTCATTTTTAAAACTTAAAACTAAACATTGCTTCTCGTACTCTATATTAAAATTTGTATGTGCCGCATACGCTCTGGTGACATAAAAATGTCATAAGCTATAATAATTATTTAGTTCGAAAACATATAAAATGAAATGTTGATGATCCATAATTTAAGATTTTGTCACTTTTCTGTTGCTTGACTCTCAGAGTTCAACGCACGAGTAACGCACCAATTTGACAACGTGTACACAGCACTGAGAGGCAAAGTAATTGTGTTAATGCAGCAAATAGAAAAAAAAACAACTGAATACATAAATTCTGTAAAGAACAGACTACAGCAGAAGTGTTTGCAGAGGACACTAACAAGTGATGAACATGACACATTTGTTGTTGGCATTGTGATTCTTGAGCTACAAAGGAAAATGGGCTAAAATGTCAGGTTTTTTTTATGTGCTTTAAAAATTCTGAATGCAACAGTTACATGTGATTCCAGATATTGGTTAACCCTACAGTATTTTGTTGCATTTAGTCAATCCGCAGCATTTTTCCTAAATATTTCTCATGCATTCTCAGGTATTACTTTCTTGTGTTGCATGGTGTTGAGCTCTGAAGGCCACTGAACACATCCCCCAAGGACTACATTTAAAGACTGTCCAGTTTGAAAATCAATATCCAGACAGCATAGATGATTTTTTTTTTTTTAAATGGAAGATCTCCGTGTCTTTTTTGCACACAGATCCATCCGCTGCCTGGCTTAGCTAACATAGGTGAGCCCTGCTGTAGTGGCCTTCATGTCAGGGTGGGCTGGGGCTTGCTGGGGCTAACCCCTGCCAGCGAGCTCCGTCTGTAGGACATGTTGACTCTGTGCACATTATCACCAATGCATGGTGCTGCATAGTCACACAGGATAATTGGCCCGCAGTGGTGTCACGGCAGCAGGAAATGTAAAAGTTGCTGGTTGTTCAAGGGTAAACAGGACTCGTCTCCCTGACAAGGTGGTGACAACTGGATGATTTTATAAACATACACTTTTTTAAAATATGAGTCTGACAATGTTTTGAATGCAATGTTTGCTCTGGGAAATGTTATTTAAAGATATTCTGCTTCTGTGTTCCACCAACTCTTCTTTGCAAATGCTGTGCTGTCCAGGTGAACAGAAACAAAGACTATCCTCTTCTGTAAAATGTGTTCATGTGAACCAGAGTGCAGTTTTGCTTGTGTGACGAGTCCAGCAGATATTTCTTGAGCACTCCATCAGAAGATGACTAACAGCTGCAACCTCTCTATTAGAGATGGGATACTAAAATCTTGGCTCAAGGCCTGTCAGTTTTTTTCATCCACTTTTTTTTTTTTTCAAACAAGAGGCCGGATGTGGAGGATGTAGAGGATCAAGGGATCTAAAGCTTAGTAAGAGCGTTGCATTCGTGATGCATGTGTCTAGTGGCCAGGACTGGAGCGAACATATGCTGAGGTCTTTATTGGCATTCTAGGGGAGATTGGAGGGACAATCAATTAGCCATGAAGCTGTGCGTCCCCAGGGGATCATGGGATATCCAAATCACTTAGTGGCCATACACACACCAAGATGCTAATTCACTGGGCTTGGCTTCATGGGCAAATGCCACTGAGTGGATACTACCAGTTTTATATGACTAAAAGATGACTGATGCATCAGCAGGTGGATGAATTGAACATGCAGAAGGTGTGCATCTGAACCTGGGTGGTTCAGATGCACACCTGGGGTCAGTGTGGCTGCTCTTGACTGTAATTGGCCTTATAATAGTCTAATTGATAAGTGTTGTGAGTGGGACAGGGAGGGGGCAAAGGGTTGCACTGCACCCCTGGCTGCGGTGCAGACTTGAGAGGAGCATGCGGGGGCACTGCTGATTATTCAACATGTTTCTCTAATCCCAGCCCTTGTGGTAGGAACCTGTGAAAGAGCCTGGTCTTTGTGCCGGGGGGCTAATCGTGTTTTGGAAACGCCGATCGAGGCTAATCTTCTGGCCTGCCTCTAATGTGGAGCCGCTGATATCCTCTGCTGCGATAAATTAAGCTACTTATTAATCTAATTATGGTACATTCATCCCCACAAACTTTCATGTGACTTGGAAAGCCCCCCCTCCTCACCATTAACTCCTGCACCCCTCCATTCCCCCCCTCTCCAAACTCAGATCTTGAGACTGACTGCCCTCTCTCTCTCTCAGACGGCCTGGCCCTGGCCGGCCCAATTAGGAACCCTCAGGATCTTGCCTCTAATGAGCCTCCAGGCTCCAGTCAGCCTCTCCACACAGACTGGGGTCAGTCTTACTCATTCTCCACCTGCACCCTCACCCAGCCCACAACCCCCGCCGAAATCTCCACCTGCTCCATTCTGTACTTCTTTATCCACTTTTACTTTACACACCGTGGAGGGTCTCAGCTGTTATATTTGAACTTATGGTTGTGCTCGTTTGCTCCTCATATGTGAAAACCTTAACTTCTGTAGCTTTTTTGCTCCATCCAATCTCAGTTTTTTGCCCTTTAGTGGACCTCCTTTGCATTTCGACTCATCCTAAAGTGAACTTCTTAGCTGCCTTCCTTCCTGAGAATGGGGCCTTCTCCAGGCTCTGTGATCCTTAACTCTTTGCTTCCCATAGTGCCGCTCTCAGCTCTGGCCTGATGTTTCTCCCACTGCGCTTGCTGGTCTTTTCACAGGGTGCCATGGCTCCGTTAGGTGGGAATCTTGAAGAGCTGGGAAGCTCGCTGTGGGGAAGTGAGAGCAGGATGACAGGGCCTTTCCCTCCATGGACAGTGACCCTGAAGGGAGATGAAAGAAGTTCACGTCTGCACTTTAGCGGCTCAAACAGGGCTGCAATCATCCGTGAAGGCTCTCTAACCCATCCCACCCCCGCTGTCTCTCTTGTGCACCTCTCCCCTTCCCCACTTTCTTTGATTTTAGGTGAGGTGGAGAAGAGTGTCAGAGTACCCTGGTGCTTGGACCCCTCTTTTTCCTCGGCCCCTCCTCACGTCTTTCTCATGCTTTTGCTCTTTTTTTTCTTGTCCCTGAGGCTGGTGGGAACTGTTTCCTTTTCAGTCTCTCTCAAAGCACACTTTGAGCTGTGTGAACTTCGTCTTTGTACAGAAAGACTGTTTGTTCATACCAATTCCAACACCTCTCTGTCTTCTCCGAGAATACAAACAAAATTCTCTTTAATCAGATTCTCAGTCATGCATGGCACTTCACTTCATTGCTGCTCTCACATGACCCCACATAACTCACCTTCCACAGGTATAATCTGTGTGGCATTAACCTTCTGGCGCTCCCTTACTCGAGTGATGCTGTGGATGTGTTCTTTCCTCAAAGCTGAGTCGAGGGGTGAGACGACAGGGAGGCGCTCGCTGTCATTTGTTCTTAGAAACAAAGGTTCTATGCTGCTATCAAACTCCCATTAGATATGGAGAATTGAGTGTGCGGTCTTCACCACGTACCAAACAGCGAGGTGATAACACAACGCAGAGGCAGGCCAGGACGCTAATTGCATGCCGAATATTTATAGTCCAGACAATTAGCTGTTGCCTTTTATATGCAAAATAACAACAGCAGCAGTGGCAACAGAGAGAGGGATGGGGATGTGTGGGGGGGTAAGTAATTAAGATGCTCAAAACAGGACAGGGACATGCAGTCTGTTGTGCTCTGATTTGTTGCTAACAAACACAATAATTAGCCTGTTATTGCGGGATAATGAAGTTGCCAGTGTCCTTTTCCCTCTGCCAAGTGCCATCCTGAACAAGGACATTCCCACTACTGCTGCTTTAACTGCAGACCGGTCCCTGAGGACGAGGTTGTTGAGGGGTTCAGAGGTCACAGAGTATGTCATGGATATTGGTCAAGGAAGCGTAGCAGAATCAGCTTTTACAACATTTACAATACAGGTATGTGCACTTTTCATGTAGTGACAATAGTGATGAATGAACAGCCTGGATTCAAAACTAGGTGAACATTCGTGTCCATATGTGGTCACAAGCCAAAGAAAAGTGCAATAAACTTGCTTGCTGTTGTATTTCAAGGCAATCTTGAGGCCAGATGAATTCAGTTAAGTACAAATTTACAGCAAGCCTCCATTTCTATGAACATCTCTGCTCAGTCAGTGTGTATCTTCTTAACACATATGGCTGTGTATGTCTCTGACCGCAGGTTCACTGAATCAACAATGCTGTCTGGCAGGATTAGGTGCAGCTCGAGCTGATTTGATATTTGTGGCTGATAGTGCTTGTAAGTACGCCTTTGTTCCCTTCCATTGTGGCCGAGATTAAGGCAAACCTCCTCTTCATCATCCTGCTTCGGTGTAGTAATAACCTAGATAAAGCTACTCTTTGATTGAATCATTTCTGCGTGTGTTCAGGACCTCCTCTCTCTCTCTCACTCCCTGTCAGCTGTCGCTCGTGCATCAGACGCTTCATTCCTGCTCTTTCTTTCCCTTCGTAACTCTGCCACTGTCATTCATCTCTGTTTTTATTGTCTAACTTTTCATCTATAATACCTGTCAGTCACCGCGAGGCGCTAATGAGAATGTTTGTGTATGTTGATTTCCACTAATGATGACTTGAATATGACGGAATATTGCTTTTTGTTTGTGAATGTTCACATTGTATCTAAGACCATGCAAAGACCTTGAACACAAACTTTTAATAGAGTCTCCTAACTGCATAAGACCTCTGATATGTTAGTTGATTCTAACTAATTTGTTCAGTTATGGTCAGGAATCTATATGTGTAATGATTTGTTGTAATGCTGGAGGATGTCCTTGCAGTGTTGTGTGCACTTTTTGTCAAAAAGGACTTATTGGTGATACATGTGGAAATGTTGTGAGTCTTTTTTAGTGCAACATTTGTTTTAAAAGGCCTCAAAAATAACATACCCATACTGACACACACATATTCAAATTATAGGTGGCCAGGGATTGATACTGTCTCACATCCTTGTGGTTTTTGAGGGTTAGAATATAATCGTTGTGACATCTGGATTGTATTTATGTATGAATACTAACTCTGAATTACATCACACCATGTAAATGTTATGTATAAAAGTGTGCTCCAGGTTAATTAAATAGATGATGCTATGATCCTTCTGTCTCTAAGACAGGTATGGGATTCCTATAAGCATGACGTGTAAAACAACTACTGTCATAATGGTTCAAATAATGAATGTAGGTTATCATTTGTATGGCATAATGGCAGAAATACACTAATCAGGCATATCATTATGACCACCTGTTTAATATTATGTTGGTCCCTTTTGTGCTGCTACAACTCCTCTGATCCAGTGGGACATGGACACAGGACCTCTGGGGATGTCCTGTGTCACCGGGATGCTGGCAGTGAATTGTGTGGATCCTGTGTGTTGCAGGGTGGGACATACCTGGATCATTCTTATGCTGGTACATGCCAGAGATGCTCAGTTAGATTTGGATCTGGGGAGTGTGGAACCTGGGTGAACACCTTAGCTCTGTTGTGTTCCCCAGGACACTAATGAGCAGTTTTTGCAGTGTGTAGGGGTACAATGTCCTGCTGAAGGTGGCAACTAGCATCAAGGACTGCTGTTGTCATGGAGGTTGGGGGGTCGCACTGTTTAGGTGGGTGGTACGTGATACATTGACATCAATGTCAGGACTCAAGGTTTCCCAGCAGAACGTTGCATTATAACAAGATGACTGATGATGTTCACTTTACATGTCAGTGGTCATAATGTTGTGGCTGATCGGTGTCTATATTCAGATTTACTCTACATTACATTCTACATTTTAAACATTGGGTTGGCATAATGACTTTTTGGATAACCCATACTGTAATATAGCTGCATAAGTCTTGTTTTGTTTGCAAAATAGCTTTATTTGCTTAGCCTTGTGCACATAATTAATCTGCCTAAATGCACTTTACGTTAGATGGGAGATCAAGATAACGAGTCTCATTATATCTTAATGTTTTGTACATATTTGACAAAGTTGGAAACAAATAAGTTATACAGCACTATTGGATTAATGCAAATACTGTCAACTTTGAAAATATAATTCAAATTCTAAAAAGTAAAACCTCTTGTTGAGTAATAATGAAGAATTTCAAGTAACCTCTTTTTGTTTTAATGTGGATTGATATCCATGTACCTCCTAGAGGGTTATTGAATAAAAATAAGCCTCAGCTGCTATCAGTCAACACCTTTTATGAAGTGATGGCTACAAAAGAGACACTTAATCTCACCTGACCAGGCAGATTTACTGTACTATGGATTGTGTCATGGATTAGCTTGGTTGTGACATTTATACATTCAGTGTGTTTGTGCAGTTCTGACCTGTTGGCACCATTTCTGTCACACACACACAAACACACTTTATAGTGGAGTTACATTCATGGTCACAAACACACCCTTCCTGTTTACTTCCCCTCTGAGTGTTGTCACATGACAAAAGACGTCCCAAGTCATTTATATGATTGTGTATCGTTCCTCCCTCTCTCTCTCACACACACACACACACACTAATCTCTACAGGTATTTCTCCTCGGCTGCTGTTATTAGAATGCAGCAAATGCTCTCTATTGATGCATGTCAGAGCCTCATTCTTTCATCTCCAACATTTAATTTACCGTCCTGTTGTGCTGCTAATCCTGTGTTGTGCCATTTCCTCCGCTCCTCAGATTGCTCTCTCAAAGCCCCCTCTCCGCCAGATAAAGAGGAAGGTAATCGCCATTGTCTGGCTACAGATACACCAGTGCTGGCTCCCCTTCTCTCTGCAGCTCCAAATTAAAGGGCCGTCCTGCCCTCGCGCCCCCTTAATCACTGGCCTCGTCTCTCTGTGCGAGTGGACCCCGGGGCTGCTGCACTTTCATCCACAAATAGGCTTTCAGTGAGAACCACCCAGGGCTGGCCTCCTCGCAGGAGATCCCCATACACTCCTCAGCCCCGCTCTGTCTTTCCTGCAGCACTCTCACTTCTTGCTGCACACTTGCTCTTCCTCAGCCCCCCCCCCCCCCCCCCCCCCCCCCCCCCCAATGATTGGACATGAAGAGTATTCTACTTTCTCTTCTGTTGCACCCTGATGAATTGAGTCTTTCTGTCTCCTCAGGAGGTCTGACCCACAAGTCTGTTAAGGAACTTCAAAGTGGAAGTGCACAGAGTCATTTCAGCTGTTTTAGACTGTGAGTGTAGTCAACAACGCCTTCCTCTATGTCCTCTTAGTTACTACGGCTATTAATAATGGAATGTTTAAATAGTTTGACCTGAAATATATAGCTGCCCAGGTTTACTCACTATCAAGAAATGTGTCTCATACACAGACATTCATGTGTTTGTGAGGCCAGAGTGTGTATCACTGATTATTATAAAGGTGTAACTATCATGGTGTGTCCTCATCTGTGAAGGGTGAAAAAGCATTCACAGATTATTGGTAACAGCTACTTGGATAATTGACCAAATGATTCTGCCTGGTAATCACACTCATCATGAAGCTGGTCTGCACCACTGAAAGTATAATTGATTGGCAACACATTGTGGGGTTACGAGGGTCAGCCCCCTGCCCTGAAACATGCAGAAACACTCAATAGCATTTAGCTAATTTCTGTTAATTGTGGCTCTTACTTCCCTCTGCTGAATTGACATAACGCCGGAGGGCTCAGCCAAATCATCACCATTATGACATTAGCAAGAGCTTATCCAGCGCTAAGAGCTTGAGCTGATACTAACACTAAGGAGTTTAGGATGCTAAGATGAGACCAAGCAATCGCAGTAGCTGCCGTAAGACTGATGGACAACAATGAAAGTTTACAATAAGGATCAAAGATCCTTGCAGGGTTAAGGGAACTATCCAATTAAGAAAGCACGCTTTTCAGTGGATGTGAGGCAAGAGACGCTGCTCGAGCTAATGCAGAAAAGCTACACCCCCATCTCCTAATAACAAGCTGTTTAGCTTGAGCGACTGTTGCCACGTACAAAGGAGTGACTGCTCTTTGCTACACGGTCAGCCTCTCTGCCCTGGACTTATTAAGACTCCTGTAAAAGGGATTCTCCTCTTTGACTTGGGTGAAGAGGCTGTTTAATACACACACAGCAAATTAGTGGGGAAATAGTATTGTGCCTTTTATGAAACAAGTATGGGGGGACAGCAACCAAGGGTTTTGGGGCTGTGGGGGAAGATGATTGCCTGTGATGTGTCCCAGGTTGTAATCCTCGGACAAGAGATTGCGGGTTCCCTTTTAGCCAGCAGAGGGGCTCTGGCTGGGGAGAGGCGCTGGGCTTAATTAGACTTGTCTGGGGAAGAGATGGGCTTTAGGTGTAGCTAATTAAGATCATAGCTGTGGCTGAAATGGTTTAAACTGCACTGCAATACCAGTCAGGTCTCAGAGGAACAGAACAATGCCAGTGAGACGCCATCTTTCAGCAGCCCATGAATGCGCAGTGTGCTGATTAGAGCAAAGGCATTTTTAAAGGAGAGTTTTAAGGAGGCAGGGGGCATGACTGCATGCACTTTCATTGTATTTATGGCAGTTAAAGCTGCCTGTGTGCTGGTGTGATGACACTTCATGTAAATTTGGCCTCGTGATTTACATTAAGGTGACCTGTAAATTCACAGTAGCTTATCTTATTGAGATAAAAGACAAAAAGCAACTAAGTTTAAGTCACTGCAGCTCAGTCTTCAGTAGGTCAATCGCCAAATCTCTGTCAGTCTATCTGCTAGTTCCTGGGCCTGTTAGCGCCAGAGACACTTGACAATAAGAGTGGAACTGAATCAAACTGGAGCCCTCTTGTGTCTTCTGGCGGGCAAAATGGTTGGAGGCCAAACAGCCGTTCCCATAATCCTCACTATTGACAGGGCCTGCTCTGTTCTCTGCCTGATCTGTTTGGTCTGTCAAGTTAAGGGAGCCCCTCTAGTGCTTGTGGGAACCAAATCTATAAACAAACCCTCAACTGATCTCCGAGCCTTTCCTATGTATTGTCCTTGGCCTACCATCATCCCTGCTGCTTCAATGGGAATCATTATTTAATTGGCCCCTGCAACAAAATGGCTATTTTTTGTTCCATATTGCAGTGGGGGGATTATATTTCAACTCGCACACATTTGAAGTTTGGCGGTAGTGCCGTTATAAAGTTGAAGGCTCACTTCATATTGTGAGAATACGCCTCACACCAGAATAAAGGTGTGAATGAATAGAGCAGTAGAGAAATACATTAGATATTTCCCTGGAGCTTTTCAGCCCTTTCATCATTTCATTCATCTTTGTTAGGACCAGACCTTTCTTGCTGTGACTTTGTTAAATTTCAGTATTTCATCTCTTGTTCATTTCAGCTCAGGGTGAAAAGGGGAGGGGGAGCTTTCTAAATGTAGTCGCATAGCTGTGATAACCAGGCTCTCTCTCTCTCTCTTTCCCCTCTGACCAGCCGTCACCTTTAAATCTGCCTTTTCATATTCTTCTCAAAGCGTCTTGTCCATTGAAAAGGCGCCTGCCAAACCGGATCTCTGGACAAACAAGAGATGAGGAAAAAAGAGAGAGATGGGAGACCTATTGGAGGCAAATTATTTAACCACTGGCAAAGAATAAAAATGCTTCTTCCTATTTCTGCCTCAGTCTCTTATTTGCCATGTTGCTGCTTGTTGTAAGAGAAAAAAAACATCATAAAGCAAATCTGGCTCATTTGTTTTAGTGTTAATTGGTGTTAAAAGGCTTTTATTAGTCCCATGACTACTTCTTCTTAAAACATCCATCATACCAAAACGTGTTTACGGTATATGCAAAAGGCCGCTGATTCACATTTACCAGCGTGTCTTGATGTTTCATGCTTCTATAGGGTGTGAGTGACAAATCCAGGCAGTACAAAGAGTATATCTACCTGGGTGGCTGTCCAGTGACGAGCTGTGGGAGAGCACCGGCCAACTTGACCGACAGGCCTGCGATGGGTGACGACAGCCCGGCCTGCTCACCCGTGAAAGAGCCGGAGGTCCAGCAGCACCTTCAACTACATCTGCCAGCGCTTCAGAAAAAGGAAATATTCAAATGGTAATCGGAAGCCTGTGAATCATAAGCCCAAGGTAAGCTATGTAATGCTGGTAAGACAGTGAGTAGTGCTTTATTGGTGGAGAGGGAAATCCTTTTTGCCATTCAAGAGAAGAATTGCAACAGTAATGCCATTAACTTGCACCCTGAATCGCCAAATGCCATTTAATTGCCAATAGCAGCCCATTGTTTGGAGTGGGTGAATTTAGGCTTCAGCGCGGCTCTGTTTATACGTGTGAGGGTAAGAGGGGGGAAAGATGGAAGGGTTTATGTTGCAGGGGGGGTTGTAGGGTGTCATAGTTTAAGATGCCTGAAGAATGATGGCCCCTCACACATGCACAATCACACACAAGCAACCGACGCCTAACTAAAGCTCCGAAGTAACTAGCTTAACTAAAGTCTTTAGGGAAAGTAAATTCGGACAAACTCCTTTCTCCTTAATACCTGATTTGTTCAACAACATGATTTGGGGCGCGTCTATTCAAGGCCCTTTTGGGCCAAGCCGAGGTCTTAAGGCTCAAGGCTTGTACCTCGCGGTTATTGTGGGCTGTTTAGGGTTTGTCTCAAATCTCCTTGTGCGGGTGTGTGGACGCTCCTAATGCTGGCTAATGGGCTTCGGCAGAGTAGCAGTCTCCCAACTCCCATTGAGGACCCCATGGAAAGAAGCATAAGCTCCATCGAATAAAGGCTCTGGCCAGACCTTTCTTTTGGAGTTTTTTATTATTGGGAAGAGGCCACCCTCCATCACCCCCATTTTCACCCCAAATCTCCTGTCCATTCTCCTTGGATCCTGTGTCCCCGCCGACCTCCCTCCAACCTGACCAACACCAGCAGCTCTTCTCCGGACTACAAGCCCAAACCCATCAGCATTGTCATTACACCCCTCCTCCTCTCCAAACCTGCCACAGTCCAAGACATTGGCCTCCACCCCCAGCCTTGTCTCATACCGTCGATGCTGACCCTGACAGCCATGTCCCGGGGAGGGCTAAATTGAATGTGAAATGCATGGTGGGTCCTCGCAGACTCCATTGTGCAAAGGGGGAGTCTGGGAGGCGAGCAGCGTCACTGCTCCTCAGTGCTGATCGAGTTTGACAGCACGACGGGAGGAGGCAAGAAAAACGTTCTCTTGCTCTCTTTCAAAACTGAAAGAGGGCCTTTTTCAGTCCCCCCACAGACACCACACCACACCACCCCACCCCATCCACCAACCAGCTCTGCCTTCCCTCCATCATCTCAGCCCTCTTCTTCTTTTCACCATGCATTGAAACAGACTGCAGATTTCTTTTGACCACTAGCTCCCCTGAGATCACACTATATTTCATTGAGCTCATCCTTGGAATGACAACAGAGGAGTTATAATTCAACATACTATGATCCATCCTCTCTTTCTACTGTTCTTTGACTGTAAACCCTGGGCAAGCTCCACCCTCCCTTCTGGAGCGCTCTATGGCTCTTAAAAACACACAAATCAGCCAAGAACTCATAGATTTTATTGACTTAAACCTAAACAACTCATGAAACATAGCCAGCTGTGTGGGGTTGACATGTGAATGCGCATCAAATCCAGTATTCATGTTTGTGTGTACACTATGGAAAGTGCTATTTAGTCTGTTCTGCTTGGCCTCAGGCAGCCCCTCTCCCCTGGATGCGGCAAACCCCTCATTTAATGCAAATGACAGTCATCTAGAATCCAATGCATCTCTCATCGCTGCACATTGCCTAATCAATGTGAAGTGCTGTGTAAAAAAATACATTGCCTCCCTGTAATAGTTGTTTTTGACCGAGTCAAGTGCAGCCCCTAGAATTAATCCCAACCTGAGATTCAATTATTGGCGCCTGGCTAAGCAGGAGAGGGATAGCTCCGCGAGCAGGAGTGAGGAGGCTGTGATTGCATGGTGTCTGTGTATTTCTGTATTTGTGTGAAGTGTATGTATGCGTGAACATTCCCAGGTTGGACATGTTGGGTGACTTACATGAGGACTTAAAATGTAGCGCTGTTCTCGGTTGGCCCATGTCTGGCTTTGAATCAGGGGCAAAAAGCCCTTCAACCTCTTCCTCCAGGAGTCCCATCATCATTCGAAGGCAGCCCACGTCAGCCTCCCCTGGCGTGCTCTGTGTTGCACAGGGAGATGTGGAAAATTGGCTGGTGGAAATTCAGAGTTGTGAAAGCTCATTGTCACCTTTTTCTAATGAGTTCCCTGATCGTCAAATGTGTTCTCAGTTCTGACACTGCTTGAAGAAAAAGGAGGAGGAGGAGGAAGCGCAGACTTACTGCCTGGTTGTGGGAGAGGGATGGGAGCTACGTCGAGGCTTCATCAATGTGCATGAAAGTCAGGCTTCCGGAAATTCATTTCTGCCGCCTGTGCCAGATAAGCATGTTTCAGGTCACTGTTTGTGCAGTGTGTTTTCGAGGAGACGCCATATTCATTATAAGGTGTTAGAGTGGCTCTTGTAATTTTCATTCCCATTTACATACTGTTGTTGTTGGGATCCATCAACACCTCAATTGTGTATAATGACCAATTTGAAGATATTAGATTAGCCCACCCAGCATGTACCTCCTCAGAGTAGACAGGTGGGAATTTAATTCAGAAGTAAGATCAGAAGTGATATATATTAGCAGTCATATATATATATACACACATATATATATATATATATATATATATATATATATATATATATATATATATATATATATATATATATATGTATATATACACATATGATTACTGCAGATGTGCACCACTGAATGAACCTATACAGTATAAAATAATACGCATGGCTCTGCTTTCCTGTTATGCACACACTTTACTGTACATTTGTTGTATATGTGCTATTTACTATATACACTAAAAGTTGATCTTCCACCAGCCCAAGGACATTGCTGCTGTCTCCCATCCTCCCCCTCCTCTACCCTTCCCAACAGTGGGCCAATGACAACATAAACACAGAAAAGGCAATTTAGCTCCCTCTTTTAGAACTACTTTGAAAATAAAGGAATTTTAATTATGGACACAATGAAAAAGAAAAAAGGACTAAAAAGGGAGAAAACATTCACGCACAGTAAACAAAGCTGAAACAATTATCTTCTGGTGACCAGTCGGTGTTTTTAGAACAGTCATTTTAATCTTTTATTTACTGCAAAGAGAGAGAGGGGGAGCGAGAGAGTAAGAGACAGAGAGAGGAGAAGAGGCTATGAGAGAGAGAGAGAGAGAGAGAGAGAGAGAGAGAGGGATGGTGATAGGAGAGGGGGGGTGAGAGAGGCTAGGGTGAAAGAGAGAAAGATAATATGCATATATTTTAAATATCCCCACCCTCACAATCAAAAGATGCATTTTTTATTAGAGAAACAATTTTGCTACACACCCGATGGAGGAGGGGGTAGTTTGTCATTTGTTGTTGGAAATTGCTCGCAGTCAACCCCCAAAGACAACATTGCATTTTGCCATTCATCAGTGAAAGAGAACGGAGTGACATTGTGAGTTTCCGCTGGTAGGATAAAGCCAACCAACAGGAACAACAACCGCACAATACAATGTGATGATGGCACAGTAGAGTTTAGAGCCAGGCATAATTGAACCTAGAAGGCGCCTTTTGTTGACTTGTGGTGGTTATAATAGTAAGGTGATTGACATTCACATGATTTGTGTGTTGACCTGGTATTCATAATACATAACATTACGTTTAATGGTCAATTTCAGTTGAGAAAAACACCCTTCCTTCTCCCCTGCACAGAGAATTGCAGTCTTGCACTGCTATGTGAAATGGTGAGGAAGAAATCGAGGCCTGTTCGGGGTCTTGGACATGGTGACTGTTGCCTGGGTCTCGTAATTTGCAAAGGCGCTGTGCTGTGGGACGCCGGTGTAAGTGAAATATAATTAATCTATCACATCTATTCCAAATGAGCCATTGACACCTTGCCTTTGAAGCTGTGCTGCTGCGTGGATGTAGATGCGTATCAGCTGTGTCTGGCCCCTGGGTGCCTCAGATATAAACATTCACCCCACCGGATGCTGTTATCCTCTATTGAGTGACACTGATGCGTTATGTGGGATTGGCTAAGATAGCAAGGCAAAAGCTACAAATCTCCATTTGCAATGAGGAGAAAATTCCATAGGATTAATTTTCTGTATAAGACCCCTGCCCGGGCCCCCAACCCCCTCCTCATCCACAACTTCAGCTGTGCAGCCTGGTGTTAAAAGACCCAGAGGAATACTGTCTTTGTCATCCTGCCGTTTGGGGCTGAAGAATAAGAGAAGTTTTAATCCCCATTGTCCACGAGTCTGGGTGGGGGGGTCGGCGGCTGTAAGATGATCCAACTGGCCACACTAATCCCTCCATACCACTTTCGCCTTCACATCAAAAACACCCCCACCCTCCCACAAAGCAGCGGTCTTGTGCGTTGGACCCCAATGTGCAAATTCTAAAGAAGAAAATGGAGCAAAGAAAAAGTTGCAACAACAGAGCAGAATAGACTTAAAGACAGTTGCACAGAAGATAGGGCGAGCTCCGGGGTGAGGGTGGGGGCATCGCAGGCTCCTTCAAGCCTGCGAGAACACACGCTCCCTCTGCTGCCACTCTCCCCCTCAGGTCGGGCCCTGATGCTGCTGCTGCAGTTGCTCTTTTATAGGTCTCCCTGGCAACTGGAATATTTCCATGAACCCTGTGTAGTTTTCATTTTCTTGAAGGACTACAAGGCAGGGGAAAGGGGACAGGTGTCGCTCAGCCGAATGCACATGGGCTTACCGTTGTACACAAATACCAACTGTGATGCACCGTATTGTTTCTTTCTAAGTCCCGCTGGATAAGCCAGTAAAACAAAAAGGCAGCCAAATGTGAAAAACTCAAAAAAGTGGGTTTCTTTTTTGCTGGTGGATCAAGGATGACTTTTAATAAATTACTGAGAGAATCTTTCTTCATAAGATTTACCCACATATTGCACTACGACACATGCTGGTTATATGCTTTGTAATCAGGCTGATGTTCTTCATGATTTTGCCCAAATTCTTTTGAGGCCTCTCTAGAAACCAAATTGCATCAGAAATTTCCAAAGAAAAAGGACCTTGAAAGATGTATTGCACAGGCATCTGATAACATTATAACTGTCACCATGACGAGTCACGATTTTGATTATGAAGATGAGACTTGAATATGAAACGAGACATCTTGATGAAGCGGGGTTCCTTTCTTCTGTGATGCTCGGAGTCACCGCAGCGAGAGGAGCAAGAAAGTAGAGGAGAGATCAGGGCCGCATCTCAAGGCCACCGAAGTCATTGGAATGATCCTCCGTGTGGCCTCTGGGGGCAAAACACATGCACACACAGGAGATGCTCAGATGAAGTTCACTGTAACAGAGAGTGTGTGAGGAACGGGGGTGGGGGCAGGGAGAGAAGACTCAGGGGGGTGGTGTGTGTTGTGTGTGTGTGTGTGAGTGTGAGGGAGCCAGGAGACAGCCGTTTAAAATTCTGTTTCCTGCAAGTGAGGAGGCTAATCCTGCCCCCATAATTCCCTGCAGCCAAAGCACCCCTCCTTCCTCAACATCACCACTCCCTTTTTCTCTATCTAGCTCTCCCTCTATCTCGCTCATTCTCTCTCTCTCTCTTAGTGCACACTCCATGAGTGACAGCACAATGCCCAGGCCCTCGCACGCTTATCTAACTCTAGCAGATGGTCGACTTGGATCAATGCACACACGCCACGATCAATGGCTGCGATAAAGAGCGGCGGGGATGGTACCCTCTCCCTAGCTCCCTCTTTCCTTCTATCTGCCCCCCCTCATGCCCAGCCTGCTGCCCCCTGCCCAATTGTTTCTCTCCGACACTCGCTCATCTGCATCTGCACTGGCACCTACCCGGCGGCGGGCCCTCTGCCGGTGCCGGGGTCCCGCTGATGGCAGGGGCACCCGATGTGCTGTCCGCTGCATCTATCCGCCTCCCTCGACCTGCTCCCTGGGAGAACTCTGAGCCCTCTTTCTATCGGGCTTATCATGAGATCACTGCTTCATCTCCTCCTCGCCCACCCTCCTCAACTTATCTCACTCTCTCTTTCTCTCCTGCATTGGCTCTGGCTGTATCTCACATGTTAATCTCCCACGGCTGTACTCATTCTCTTCAGCCGTACAGGGAGCTTTCTGCCTCTGACCTTCTATGCTCTCCTTGAATGCACCGTTTACCATTTAGTTACCATCCTCTCTGATGATGCAACCTCCTGCTCATCTCTTCATTGCTCCATGGGCATGGAGTGTTTCCACTTATATATACATACATACACTGTTTTTTCATCCATTGCCAGACAAGGTTCAGAGATGGTTCTAATGGGACATGGACTGAAATGAAGTGAATTAAAGTGGGTCATAGTCAGAACTGTGAGGAAAAAGTGGAGCAGAAGTCTGACTGAGTGAATCCCCAACAGGAACTATGGGTGGAAGTGGGCCAGGGTGCACGCTGCTAAACAAATTTAAACACCATAAGCAAAGATCATATTCAGAAACACACAGGTGAGTCTGATTCTCCAGCATATGTCAAAACACCAGCAACAACAAAATACATCTGCTGTTGAGTTTAAAAAAATTAAGCACTGTTGTGTCCTCAAAACTTTAGGTTCAGTTAAAGCCCAGACTTTCAGTGACATTCAATTTCTCTGTTACAGTCTGGCAAAACGGTTCAAATCAATATAGAAATCAAAGTAGAAAAAGGCCAATATTTGCTGATTTTATTCTTTATTATAATCGGAATCCTAAAACACAAGATTACCTTTAATTTATGACGCCTGCCTTCCAAATTCAACACCCAAAGTTTGTACTAAAGGCTCTCTATTTAAAATCAAGGAAAATCCTGATGACTATTTAACTTATGGTGCACGTAGCACTAAAAAATTACATTTTAAACTTCAAAATTTAATATTTTTCAACAGTGTGGTCAAGAAATTTTAGCACTACTATGTCTTCTATTAAAAATAGTTTCACTGTTCACACCTTTTACAACCAAGGCAGTTTGAGAACCAGTTTAGAGCTGATTTCCAATCCAGTTCTAATCTAAACATTTCTTCACATTTCATCATCCAAAAAATTGGCTATCAGCCAGAAAACTGGTTAAAAATCACTCAGACACTTTGCTGGTCTAGAACCAAGAACTGGTACATCAGGTGCCATTAAAAACAACCGTGAAAGAGGTGACATGTACAGTGGTTTAACAATGTGGCTCCAGTCTGCAGAAAAGCAAACCAGCACTGTTGTAGGGGGAAGCAGGGGACTGTTTCAAATTATTCTAACTTGTCTCTCTGCTTTGTTGATGTCATTTTACTTTTGTGGATTCTCTCAACTTCTAATTACATTTTACCCATTTAAACTAGTATTCTAATTTTACTGAAAGGGAAGAACTTTAGGTTCACCACTCCTTTAGCTTAATGCATCACGTCAGGAGGTTCATGTTTCTTGAGATGTTTCTGCTGCAGCTCAAAGAAAAAAAAATGGCAAAATTATGTTTTAAAGCTATTTGTTTTGAAAAAAATATGGAAACCTCAAGTTCATTTTCCATATAATATTTTTGCAGCAATGATCACAGTAGAACCAATGTGATTGTAAAATGTCTATGCACCTTAGGTAGTTTGATACAACTGTTTTCCTACTACCTGTCAAAGTCACTTTATATCACTCAAATTCACTTTAAACCACTTTAAATCACTCTGCACTGAAATGTGTAAATAGTGTATATTGAATTTTAATTATTTCTATAAATTTTAAAAATTAGAAGTGTTTTTTTTAGTATTGTGCAGCAAGTTTTTTTTCACAGTATATACTAACCTTTAATGTTAATGTTACTAACCTGCCTGTCCTGTCTTTTTGTTATTTATGTTGTTGTATGTAAGCTGCTGAACACTTGAATTTCCCTTGGGATTAATAAAGTATCTATCTATCTATGCTTAATGATTTAAATATATTTAACTCAAGCCAGTAGGAATATAATATTACTTGTTAACTTAGTTTGGACAAGCTAAACAGTTCATTTAAGTTCAAGATTATCTTTTCTTCAGTGTATTTTTGCAAGATGAACCAGCCCCACACTGGTACTGGCACAAGCCCAGAACTAGCGCCCAGTTTGGATTGGCAGAAAGGAGCTAATGTCTGCAGGTTGTACAGTGTGACAGGAGCATTGTTTTTGGAAGGACATATTTATCTGAACATCATAAATAAAATTCTACATACGTTCACTATATTGGGATAGAGACTGAATGCTTACAGATGGACATCACAAATCATGACAAATTTAATTTGGAATGAAATGACTCTTTGTGAGTAACTGATCTCCAGTCAGTTACTGAGGACCAACTCCTAGTGCATTTAAGAGCTGCCCAAAGAGGCATTTACCATATAAGGTGTATGTTTTTAGCAATAATCCTACAGGACTTACAGAAAATTAAACTACTTTTCTCCTTTAGGGAGACACTAAAGTAATATAGAAGTAGTATTACATTACAGCTATTGCATGATACCTATAGGACCAAAACATGGGGCCATGTGACTTGTCAGCTGCATAAACTTTGCCTAACAGTAAGTTCTCCCTTTCCTTTTCCCTTAAGGAATTTGTAATTGGCCGTTGGTGATGTAATGCGGTTCATAATAAGCCCATTAAAGCCTTTCTCTGTGCTGATGGAAAACGCAGTGGCAATATGGACACCTCCGCTATTTATACCTCTCAAATCCTCATGCATATTCACACAGTGCAGAGACGGGGAAAGAGCAGGCAGACACCCTGACAAATAAGTGCCTGGATCTCATTTCTTTTGGAGCCTAAGCTATTTCAGCACACTGGGGCCTCCTCCCCTCCTCACACTATGGCCACAGCCTCATCCATTCTCTGGCTCTGCCTGCTTTCATTTGCTCTTGGTCAACACCAGGAAGGGATGTGTGTTTGAGTGAGTATGTTGTGAGAGAGAGTAAGGGGAAAAGGAAGACAGAGGAAGAAGGGAGGTAATAACAAGGCTTTGCTAAAGAGTTTAATCTGTTGGTTGAGGCACAAGTGCCCCAAGTTCTATAAATCATTCTATACTTCACCATCTCTAAAGCTCAGAAACCTAAAGTGTCGTCAAGCAACTGTATCCCTCTTTAGTCACAGTGAACATTGCAGACTATTATGTAAAACCTTTGCCCTGAACCAGCCCTTCTTCAGCTGACTTTTACCACATTTTTCTGTTTCTACTGTATTTTCAGCAAATGTGGGTGCACATAGCTGTTACACATAGCCAAATTTCACCGCAATAAACCAACAGTATTCTTATAAAGACATACTCTGTGTGCTCCTTAATATGATGGCATAGATGTACTTAGTAGTCCTCAGTAACGACAGCTCACTTCTGTTTGTATCTCTTTAGATTATTCCAGAAAGGCATCTCTTACAAGAGAGACAATACCCTTGGATTTCCACAGTTAATTTTTCTGTTTTAACATAAAAACAAATTTCGGTAACCAATAATTATAACACAAAATAGTTGAAGAGCTGCTTATTCATTCAAAGCTGTAAAGAAGTACTCTTTTTACATTTTGATTTGACTAAAGGTACTTTGTCAAACATGTGTGAAAACGTAAAAGGTGGAACAATATCATTAAAATGAAGCCTTACCTATTTACAGAATGGTGCCCATCTTCTCATGTCACAGTTCAGTTACAGGCCAGACTCAAACCTCTGAATCGCAGCCCACATCTCACATTTATTGTGCCAAATAACGCCTGCTTGCTCCAACTGCTTGGAGAAATATGGTCCTGCTTGGACCAGTCAGTAGTAGGTAAGACTGTATATTGTGGCTATCATCTTCCTACAAAGCTAGATAGCTTAATAAATTATTTCTAAAAAGGTACTGATAAGTGGCAACAAGTGTGAACAAGATTGACGAGCTGTACAAGTTGTATTAGGTCCACATATATACATAACAAAATATATGAACGAAAAGAACATATTATGTACTCTAAAATATAAACGAATTAAATGTTTAATAATTTTCTATCAAATTTGAAACACTGGGAAATAAGTATTTGTAGTTCCAACACTCAACATCTTTACAACACAATGTGCTCTCAGCTCTGATGGACATGCAGCATCCATCATGCCGTCAGTCTGTTCTTATCTTTCTCTTGTCAGCTGTAGCATCATGTCATTTGAATAAAGCTGCATTTCAAGGAGGCCTTTTATAGTCACTTGTCAAAGGAGTGTCTGTGTTCTGGCCACACTATCTCATCATTGTCCTTTAAAGCCTACACTAATGCCAGGTGTTTGTGTGTCAAGTGGCTGAGAACTCATCATCAGTGGAAGAATTCAAAAAATTCTTGTGCACATTTGGTGAAACTGAACCTTTTTCTAATCATATCAACAGAAACGAGATTTATAACATTTTGTCTAAGTCAGAAATAAGAACATTTGCATGCTGCATTTATATTTTTGTTCAGTGGATACAAATAAATGTAGGGGGAAAAGGATGAATTGCACCCAGCAAATTGCTAGCACAGCTTCCATGTCATCTGAAACTGACTGGAAAGTCCAAAATAAACAAAACAGTACCTTCAAAGCAAAAACGTGGGCTATAAGAACTCATTGTCAGGTTGAATGAATAACGTGAACTGGCAGTTAAGTGTGAATATCAGACACTCTATATAAAGATGGACCTCACCCTTTGAAACTAGGTGTGGTGCTCCTAACTGCAGTCTAGTCCATATATGAGCAAAGAGGTGGCATGTGAGTTGAGCTGAGACGAGCCGTGCAAACATCTCTGGCTCAGGGACTTTCCTGTAACAGCACTGACCTGTCTCTCAAAGCCGCCATGCCCTTATTAGGCATTACTTTAAACTTTAATGCAATTTAAACAAGTAGGTTATAGAAAAAAAATCACCATGTTTAGTAGCCATGAACACAGGAATTACCTATAGAGACGAAAATCATTATTTTGTACCAGGCTGTAAACATGTTGTGATGATTGCTGTACATTTGTCTGGTAATCTGTCTGTCTGTGTGGAACATTACTCAAAAACGGACAAATGGATGTGGATGAAATTTTCAGGGAAGGTCAGAAATGACACAAGGACCAAATGATTAGATTTTAGCAGTGATGCGACTTATAGTCTGGATTCATGGATTTGTTAAGGATTTCCATATTATTTCCAGATAGCGGCCGACGTCACTGTAACTATGACAACAAGTGAGTGCTACGCTAGCTGCCTGCTGACTATAACTGATCAAATTGTAGGGGTGTTTCCGACTCCCATCAATTCCTGCCGCCCGCTACATATTTAGGTCACATGATTTGGTATCTGTACGTAACGTACACATGCATAACACATGCCTTTGCTCAGTGCAAAGTCATTTGGTTTGTGAATGGCTACATTCCATGTTGCCGTGATTTCTGCCGTGAATTTTTTCAAGATTTCAGCTGTTAGAAATGATACGACGACTGAGCAGCCTTTGTGGAGTACTGCACTCTCTGAATGCTTTTCTTGTTATTGATGTACAGTTAGGTATTTTAACATGAGGCTGTGTGGGCATTGACTAACTTTTGGAGCCAGCCTCAAGTGGCCAGTCAAGGAATTGCACTTTAACACTGATTTCATTTCCACTTGGTGTCTATCAGGCTGGTTTCTGAGACAATGAGAATTCTCACTAAAGTCTGTTACAGCTGTTCTGGATTTTGGCCCAAAACCTGACATAAAAGTTATGTTTCCTTCAGTGTGTCACCCTCTAAGTTATTGTTGTGAGTCAGACCCTGTGTGCTAACAGAGTGCAGCTACCACATCGGCCTACTGCTGGACAGATAGTCTGGCTGACCACACTCAGCTCTTGTCACATGAGCTGTAGTCTGAAGAAGCCGGTGCTCCCCCCTCTGTCCCACTCTGTCCCTCTTTGTTCCCCTACCCACACTTCTTAATCCTGCTTAATTTGAGTGCAAAGAAATTCACATGTGCCAGTAAGAACATTTACAGAGTACACTGCCTCCATTTTCCCCCCTAAAATAAAACAGAGCTTAGGCACTAAGCTGTATTGATCTTACAACTTGATAGTGTGATTAAGGGGGAAGATGGTGCCTCCAAAAAAAAAAAGTGCACACTTTTAGATTACAGGCTACGCTGCACCGCTTTTGATCGGGAATTCATTAGATGGGCTGCAGAACCCTGGCATGGGAAGTTCCCCTGAGATTTAGCTTGGACACCTGTGTTTTGATATATGTGTGAATGTGTCATAGTGAAGGGAAAAAGAAGAAGAGAGGGCCAAAGAACTGTTGAGGCTTTTTAAAAGGATAATCTGGAGAGGTGGTGCAAACTCTGACTGCCACTTAGCAGCTATCACAGCAGAGGAATGGGTCTTTGTGTGTGTGAGGTAGAAAGAAACAGGGAGGGCGAGAGGCAGCCGAGGGCCAGAGAGATGCAGATTTGTCCCGATGGAGATTTGAACACCTCCATACTGTGGGTGGGCAGACTCTTGCAGAGACACAGAGCTAAGGGGCTGCACGGCCACCCGGTAGGAGAAACTCTACACCCCAGCGATGGTAGGCATTAGTTCAGCACCAGCTCTTCAGCTCACACACATTGACAAACCCAAAGGCTGCAGAGGGAGCGGCTTTGATCACTGAATCACTGGCAGTGACGACAAGAACATATCTACCACTTCCATTTAACCCACTTTCACCAAATTACAAAAACTCAAAATCATTTCCCCCACCTCTCAACATCAAAGTAGCACCAGGCTGTCTCATACAGCGAGGTTCAATCTCCACTTAAAAAAAAGAAAAAAGACAAAATACTATAAATGTCACTTTGGAATTAACACTTCATATATTAGATGCACTGACAAATCAAACAAAAGCAAAACCATCACCAAGAAACTGAGCAAAAACTCTGCCATATTTCCCTAAGACTGTACACATTAAGCCAAAAGGTAAGAAGAAGGAGATGAAAAATCCTCAGCTGACAATAGCGCTATTTCATTGTTTATGATACTGAATGTAGTGTCTCAGATCTCATTGGCATCTTCCTCTGGCAGCCTCACTAGCTTTTTCTTTTTGTATTTTCATTGTGGATTGTTATTTACTGGCTTCAGCGTGTTATATCAGCGCCTCGCTTTCCTCAAAACACCTACTCATTTGAGGACTGATTCATTCCAGGCTAATTCATATTCCCAAGGGATTAGAGACATCTAATTTGGTTATATTTCTGTCATGCACACTTTGGATATAGTATTCAAACAGTCGTCCCCTCCCCGTTTGCCACAAGCACAAAAACACAAAAAAGCCAAAAAACAAAAAAACAACAACACTGAAACGCATCGTGTAGTTACCTTGCTTGCCAAGCTAAGCATCTTCTCGTGCGGTTGAAAGATTCTCGGTTCATGTCTTGCTTGGACATTTATATTGTGGAGTGATATGCAGATAAGGGTTCAGAAGAGGGACAGGAAGGAAAAATGGTGTCACAAACGTGGAGATAAGTATTTTGAAAATGAAACTGAGGTGCAGAGACACACTGGAGCGCAAATGTGTGCCAGTGGATCCAGATAAAAGAGAGCAACAGAAAAAATCTGAAGGATTTGGACAAGAAACCAAACTATGCAGTAAACAGATTAGATCCAAAGATAGTAATCGTTTGGTTGATGGAGGCCTGAAAAGATCTGAGATATGAGTGAATATAGGTTGGAAAGTATGGAATTTGTGCAGCCAGTATGTATGAATCTCTAACAGCCAGAGACATACTGAAACCTCCAACTGCCATCAATGCCAATATAAGTAGACCATGTGGGTGGATTAAAGTGTAGAAAATTAAATGGTAAAGATAGAGAAGGTGAGTCGCACTAGAAAAAGGAGAATGGCAATGTTTTTCCATCTAGTATGCATAAATAGGACAGATAACAAATTGCCGTTTCCTGTTTGTTTCAACACTAATAATGATACCATCAGCAAAAATGTAAAATGAATCCTTTAATTTCAAGAACGGAACCACAGTAAATAGTGTTTGGATGTTACATGACGCACTACTTATTCTCTTATTCAAGTTTTGCAGCTGGTTTCTCTTCAGTTAAAAAACAAATATCCTCTGTAACAGTTTCATACTTTTGTATTGGGAATGTGGATGCTCACTGCTTAAATATGTAATTAATGAAGGAAAAACGACTTCTCTGTAGATTGTCTCACTTGCTGTTTGTTTATCGATGTGCGCTGTCATCCTGTGGTGAGGTTAATCTCAGTTAGGTCCTAAGTTTTCTGAATTTGTAAGTAGCAGAGACACTGACTAAAATGTGCAATGGCTCGGCCCATAAGACAAATTACAGTATTTTTACATGGAAGGCTAATAAATCATGAGATGCCAATGTTTTTTAGGAGCTATTCTTGTGAGAGGATGCATCACCCTAGAAACCTAGAAAACAACCTGAGTGTTATAGTTGCAACTGCAGCTGCCTGGTGTGTGTATAATACAGCAAATCGCTTGGTGTGTTACCAGAATGAATTTTTTTGCACTTGGCATTTCATTACCTACCATGTAGTTGCGATGAATCACCCCCTCACCTTCACCTTTACCCAATCCTTAACTCTTTCACATGCTATTTCAAAGCCATAAAATTACATGTAAAAAGCTTAAAAGTGTGTTAACATGACACAAAATGTGCCTGAAGTGGCATGCTATGTATATGCAATCCTGTAATATCAGTTTAAGTTGCATGGATGTATTTTAAGCCAGACTATAATCTTTTCCTAAACAGAGTTGAGTAGTTCTGGTGACTAAACTTAACTGAGTAGTTTCATAGTGCAAACTAAAGCAAGTAAGGAAGTGACTGAAAATCTAAATAAACAGCGACTGAAATCACATCAAAATGCAAAAACAATGCGATATATCAGAACGGTCCAACACAGGACTGAAACAATGTTCTCCAGAGGGTCCAGACGGGTTAATTCCATTACTTTGTTTCTCTTTCTATGTGCAAAGTGAAAGAAAGTCGTCAGTCATGCAATGTGAAAATTTAAATAAGAACTAGCCAAGAAAACAAAGACCAATTTTAGACTCTTTATTGCAAAACCAATACATTTTATGCTATGGACCAACGTAACTATCAGTTTGGAGTTAGACTGTTTTACAATATTAGAGGTAATCAGTGTTGATCAGCAATGTAAAAATAACACATACACTACTGTTCAAAAGTTTGGGGTCACTTAGAAATCCCCTTATTTTTGAAAGAAAAACATTTTTTTCAATGAAGATAACATTAAATTAATCAGAAATCCAGTCTAGACATTGTTAATGTGGTAAATGACTATTCTAGCTGGAAACGGCTGATTTTTAATGGAATATCTCCATAGGGGTACAGAGGAACATTTCCAGCAACCATCACTCCTGTGTTCTAATGCTACATTGTGTTAGCTAATGGTGTTGAAAGGCTAATTGATGATTAGAAAACCCTTGTGCAGTTATGTTAGCACATGAATAAAAGTGTGAGTTTCCATGGAAAACATTAAATTGCCTGGGTGACCCCAAACTTTTGAACGTTAGTGTAAATAAAATGCACGCATGTACATTCTAAATGAAACAAGATCCAACATTACTGCAGTGCCACCATTCCTGATTGCAAGACTTTTGACAGAATTAGACAACATTTATATGTTAAAGTTTCAAAAAATGGTTGACTATAGTGAAATGTTCTGCTATGAAAACAGGAAGTGTTTTTTGGAATACTTCTTTTGGTTTCAGTTGTATGGTGGCTTTAAATAAATAATAGAAACAAACATCAAACATATTGAAATGTATGTTTATAATCCTGACACTTTACATGTCATAGCAACAGATGAAAGTTTTATATAGTGGCAGTTTTGTATAATGCCTGTCTGCAGTGACTGCAGCAGCACCAAGGGCGATTTTATTGCTGCTATGAGAACATTTTTTTGGTTCCAACTCCACAGCCCCTTAGGGTGTAAAACTAAACAAATAAAGCATCTGCAACAACCCTGTCGATGGAGCAGCTCCAGGCAGTGCATCAAAGTAACATCACATATCAGAGGCTTATTGTTCTCACTTAAAGAATTGTTTACCGTCATAAAGTCACAGTAAAGTGTCCATAGGTGCAGGAAGAAGGGTGAAAGCAGCTTCCCTGCAGACAGTGACTTCTGAGTAGATTCCTAAATCTAACAGTGCCGATGCAGTTTCTCCACAGTGTGTCCTGCTTTTTGGAGGCTGGTGTGACAGTGATGGATAGCTGTAAGCTCGGTACCAATAAGGGCCTCCAAGTGGTCGATTTGGGGCCCAGGACTCCAGTAGATGGGCCCTACAGGAGACCTACTCTAAATTAAATCCTCTGAGGCTGCCAGGCTACAATGACGCTTTCCCTGTGCCCCACACCCATTCTTGACCACAGCCTCCAGCCAGCCTCACTTTTGTTCCCCAAGAACAAGTTTTTCCTCCTTAATTAATTCAACAGAAAGTAATTAAACCTTTGCATTTTGCCGACATGCCTCGTCTGCCCCCACCCTTAGGAGACACAAAGAAAAGGTAGGATGGAGAGAGGGGGCGCAAGAAATTAAGAACACTCAGTGCCAAATGACCGTCGGAAGCAAAACAATATTAGCCCCCTGAGTTAGTGGCCAGGATTCATAATAAAGGAATAACAAGACCGGGCATAGAGCTGAGATGAATGCTCTGCGGTGGTAGTGCAGGTTGTATTGTTCGGTGGGGAGGTAGAGGCTGCTGAGATAGACGGCTCTAGCCACAGAGCCCGCTCTTAATTTGCTGAGTGATGTAAGTCCTCAGGGGTGCGTGTTGTTTGGCCCTGAGGGGTAATAATGTACTTGGCAACTTCTCCCAATCTCCCCTGCATTCAGCACTTTATGTGGAAATTTAGGGGGGAAAAAAAATGTTTCCTCAGCGCTAAATTATTCTTAAAAGCACCCATATGCATGCTGCGCAAAAGTTTTAGGCATTTAAGGTGTGCTGATTGTTGTTCATAAAGCAGGAAAGCAACAGATTGGTCCCAAATTCACTCTGTAGCACGACTGCAACGCCGAACATCAACTAAAGTCTTAAAGAACTATCTTTAGTAACAAAACAAAGACGAAATGAAGTCGTTGATCTCAGCAGCAGCATCAAGTCAGGTTTTCCAACAATATAAAGACTTGTTAAAGATGGGACAAATTGTAGTATCTCTAGTATAATATGATTCGACGGTGTGGAACCTAATTTTTACACGTCAACAACACAAAATTTCACATGATCAGTTATAGTAAAAAGAAATTTTTGAACACATGATACCTAATATTGTAATAGACAGGTATTCAGTCTAATTGTGCTTCACTTAAAATCTATCTCTGGTCATTGATTAACCCCTAAAAAGTCATCTCTGTCTGTCAAAATGACATATTTACGCCTTTTTTCCCCTCAGGAACCTAACAAGTCTAAAATGGCTTAAACATAACTCTGCACCATTGTTGTGTGAATCTCTTTCCACTCACCACCTCTCCTTTTTGCCACAGCTCAAGCACACCAGCTCGCCTACTACTCTGTTCAAACACTGTAAAGCTACTCTGCACTACACAGTGGCAACTTCGGATATACATGTTCGGACCAGAAAACGATTCTGAAGAATAGTCTCACCCTGCGAGCTGACTGGTTTGGTTCTTCAGGTTTGTTACATTTGAAACCACAGCAGTCAGAATCTTTGTTTTTGAGTTGTTGCGATGCTAGTTTCATTCGTTATGAGTCTTCTAGCATAATGAAAACATCTTATTGACATATTAACAAGGTACGAAACCCCCCAGAGATTTTCATTAATGTGACTCGTTAGGACATTTTTAACATAATGCAAATCAGGCTTGTAATTATAACACCACTAATAATTATAAAATTACCTCTTATATTCAGAAAGATTCTCAAAAAGAAGTATTGGTAGTGGTACAAAAAATAGTCCTTGGACAAATAAGAAACAC
Source organism: Amphiprion ocellaris (assembly GCF_022539595.1). Lineage (NCBI taxonomy): Eukaryota > Metazoa > Chordata > Actinopteri > Pomacentridae > Amphiprion > Amphiprion ocellaris. The sequence continues at coordinate 15,916,101 of NC_072785.1, forward strand.
TAAATATTACATCCAGTGATATTTTGTGGATGTAAATCCCCAAATATTTAGTGTATTTATATCCACTAAATGTATGTAAATCATTAGTGGATGTTCTTATATCCTGCATGTGTTACTGTGTCAGGGATAGAACTAGCATTCACTCAAGTGTATACTACTTGTGCATAACTGGAATGTTATCATTTCATGCTGTTTTATATTCCTACTCTACATTTATTTATCAGGTTTAGCTAGTTATTAGTTTACACATGAATATTTAGCGTTCAAAAAATGTGCTGTGTTTTCTTTTAAAATAAAATGAGCAGTTTACATTACATCGACTTTGACTGGCTACACAACTGAAATGCTACTTCCACATTATGCATCAGTGATAAAAAAGCAATCCTGCCATATAATATCCAAGAGTACTTTTATTTTCTTACACCAGGTGTATTTCTGATAATAATAGTTTTCTAAATTCTACTTTTACTTGAGTATTATTGCAATCTTGTTCCTTTTACTCAAATATAGAATCTAAATCCTCCTTCACCCACTGAAGGTTTGTGTTTTCCAGCAGCCAGTGAGTTCATAATCCACAATACACATGTTTATGTTCCTTAGACTCCTCTAGTAATTACCTCACTTTCAATGGAGCACATGATCCATCAACACTTCAGCGGCATTCTCAGCATTTCGGGCGCATGTGGCTCAGTGAGCGTATTCAGTGTGATCAGCTGACAGACGTACAATGAAATGAAAATTCTGGTAGTTTTTATTAGTCTTACTCTGAGCTATAAATGATTCATGGCCTGTGTCTGGGTGTGGTTCAGGGATGTCTTGATTATTTGTCAAGTAAAGAGAAAAGTTGGTTAAGCCCGTGTCTTTGAACTATGATGTTGGGTCAGACAGCCAAGGCAGATATTTGCCCAGCAAATATTTTAATCCCCAACTAATCACTTGGTGAGTCCAGTGGGTGGAGGTTTGGGGGAGTTGGGGGCGAGCGGGGAAGGATGTGGAGGGGGTGGCTGCCTCGGTGGCCTGGCACATTCTTCCTGTCAGTGACACGCCCTTTTTTCCAAGGGGATTGTGGGAAGAGTCAAACAGAGCGACCTCCGGAGCGAGCTGTGTGTGGATGGCAGGAGGTGTTGACTCAGGTCCAGTAGAAAGGCATGAATGTGGCACCTTCAGTTATGCAGGTGCTTACAAATCCACCAAAGCCCCCATTAACAAATAGCCGTGATTAATAAGAGATATGACTCAGTTTGTCATTGATCTGAATGTTAAATCGGAGGTATAAATGAACATTGTGAGAGAATGCGTCTCTTTCATCTTCAGCATAAAGAATCTGCCCTCAAGAAGCCCCTCTCTTTCTGCAGTTTTGGATTACATTTCCTTTGAGTGGAAATGCTGTGCATGCACTGCTCGCTCTAAACATTTTTTCCACTGATGCAGAGGAACACACTCTCTCACGCTGTGGCACTCCAGATTCCTCAGCCGTTCGGTGACTCTTGGCATTTGCTTATTATCAGAATATTCTTAATCATAGTGGAGACAGTGCCAGTGGAGAGAGCGAGCCGAGAGAGACACGTCAAAACATCTTCAACCGTAAAGGACCAGACAGCAAGCGTGATGGGCAAATTAGTCAGAGGCGCTGCCTAAATGGATGGCGAGGGCACAGGGGGAGAGATAGGGAGTATGAGTGTGTGTGGAAATCAGCGAGGGAGCAGAAAACAGAAAGAGAGAAAGAGAGGAACCTTCTCCATTTCACCATTCAGCGGTGCCTCCTATTCCCGAAGCACTTCGCCAGATCACAACCCACTAACTGATAGAGAAATAAATTAAGGAAAGGCTGCTCAAATAGATATGATTCTGAAGGAGATTTAAGGAGTGGAACTGATTGTGCATGTCTGATTCCTGCGCTTCAGAGTCCTCACCCGGGGGGCTTGGCTTTCAAAGCTGAGTGACTTGCACGGAGAAACACTCCATTAACAAAGTTCAGCTCTCCTCTGAGCTCCCTCCTCTCCTCCCCTCCTCCCCTCCTCTCCCACCACAGAAGACCTCTCCCAGGCAGCACTGCCTTTAAAAAAAAATTTAAAAATTATTTAAGATGTTTCAGGGTGCAGTGCCTTCATAAACAGGAAGAATAGACGTAAGAGAGTAAACGGTTAACAGTGGGACCTCCAGGCTTGGTTAAAGCATTACAGGATAATTCCACTTTATTCCAGCCTGGATCTTATTTCTGTAGTTTTGGCTATTGCTGCTATTTGTTAGGATAACATTGTGCTAACCAAAGAAACTGCTGAGATCACACCACACTGCAAATCTATGTGAAATGAAGTCAGTGGGGCAAGATGCACAAGTCATCAGATGATCAGACAGGAGGGCTTGAATCATCCAAATCCACATGAAAACACATTTGTTCATCACTGTCATAGAGTTCTGTCTTTCTGCAGTTCATTCATTTATGATGATTTAGTTTCAGTGTAACAGCAACACCTGAACACAGTTGACCTAAAAATTAGACAACTGAGGTAAAGTTAGAGATACAAAATTTGGGGGAAATGGAATGCTCGTATCGGTATCCAGTACCTGTAGTTAGTTCAGTGTAACTACAATCTAAGCCACTTTATATGAAGGCAAAAGAACAAATAATCACGCCTAGGAAATTGTCAAATTGCTTTGTTTTATTTAGTCTTTTTTTCCATTTTCCCACTCTTTATTGCAACATTGCTACTTTTATTTCTGCCTGTTTTTCATTTTCTCATAGTGCTTTCCTTTTGATCCTCCTTTTGGAGCATTTTGGGGACTTTTTCCTTTATTAAATCAAAGGTCTATGAATATAACATGGCACAGATTGTAAAGGCTTTTGGAGAAATTTTGTGAGTGTGTTTTTTAAACATTTATCTTTTAAAGTATGTAATTAAAACTGACTTGACATGAGTAATACAAACTTTGAACCAGAACATACACTGTTCATACACTGTGATGGATGTTCACTTTTGGTAATACTTTACCCGTTGTCCTTTGTTTTCTCCCCAAAATAAGTTTAGCTAATCTAGATATGTCTTTAGTAATACAAGTATTTTCTCAGATCACAAATAATATGTAATATAACACATTAATCATGAATTATTTGTTAGCAGGTGCTGGAGTATGCATTTTTTTTTATTTAAAACTTTGTTCTTTGGACATCGCCAGACTATAGCTGCTTCCCCCTTTTCCAGTGTTAATGTTTATCTAACGAGCTTCCAGTTCCATCTTTACATTTAGTGTAGTGAGAGCGCTATTGAACTTGTCAAAAAGTTGAACTTGCTTGTCATAAAAGAAAGGATTGATGGCCAAAACTACTCGAATACAACCCAAGTCTTAATTGGTCTTAAAAATGTGTTGCTGCAGCTGTATTGGTGCCAAACTATTCATGCATTCTTAACTTGTCCTAAAGGGTTAACCTCAGCTGAGGCAGTTCAGAAAGACAGAGAGGCATTGAGCAGGCAGCATGGAGGAAAGCAGTAGCTCGGGTCCCGAGTCCCAGGATTAGAGTCATGGGACTAGAGAGAGGCAGGACCATTACCCTTCAGTGGAAAGGCTCAAACCCAGTGACTCCTCAGATCAGATGGAGAGAAAAAGAGTCAGAAAAAGAAGAAGTAGAGAGAGAGAGGGATGTAGAGGATGTGCGTCCGAGAAGAGGATTGCAGAAGTGCTGAGCAATTAGGTGTGGTGGGATGAGGAAGCTGTGTTTTTATGGTCGGAGAAGAGTCTTGTGATCACTTTGAAAGTTTATAATCTCTATAGAAGGGTTACTGCAGTGAGAATGATTGTGGTAATGGAGGTCGAGGCCTGGATGGACCATCGCCACTGAACTTCATTTAACTTCTATCCATCTGATACCAGTCCCACCCCGCCACCCCAAAAAAACCCATTCACAAATCCCTGTATTATTCCAGTGGGGTTGTTATCACCTGAATGCGTTGCAACTTTATCTCTCAGCTCATGTCTGCATGTCTGCGACTGAGCTCTTGACCATTAACCCCTTTAACTTGTCAATACACTTCTAGAAATATTTGACTTTTTTTTTTTTTTTTTTTTTACATCTTTGCATGGGTGAGAAGAAGTACAGAAGCTAGGTGAGTGTGGATAATTGAGTAGTCTGCAAGCATGGAGCCCAGAGATAAGTGAAAGAGTCAGAAATTGAGTGTGATGCTGAGGCGAGGGCCGGGCCCTTTATTTGATGGAGAAAAGAGGAAACGGGTAAAAAGGAGAGGAGGATGTCTCTGAGGAGGAGAGATAGACAGCAGCAGAGCGAGGGACTCAGAGACAGACAAGGGGAAAGATATGGATGGCAGGCAGCAATTACTGAGACTGAGGCTCCATGCGAACACAGCCAAGAGTGTGTGAGTGTGTGTGTGTGTGTGTGTGAGTGTGTGTGTGTGTGTGTGTGTGTGTGTGTGTGTGTGTGTGTGTGAGTGTGTGTGTGACAGTATGCGAGGAAAAGAGAAGCACAGAGCGAGTGGAGGGAGGTGAGGAGGGGGGAGGCAGTGGAGGGAGGATTGAGATCTCTGCCTGCCTGGGCCCCTCCTGACTCTCATACAGGCAGATCACAGGCTCATCATGTCAGCTCTGTTTGTGGAAATCCTCCCTCATCAAATGACAAATTTGCTACACGTTTACCTTTATCAGATCTGGGAAGAGAGGCAGAGGAGATGAGCGAGGAAAATAAAAGAGTGTGTGTGTGTCAGTGTGTGTGTGAGTGCCTCTCTCTGTCGCCGCTACCATCGAGGGGCCAATTACTTGCTCCTCCGAGAGCAACTCTGCCATCTCAGGCCTTTCATTCAGCCGCCCTCCCCTCCCTCCCCCACACATACCCTCCCGCCTCCGTCCTCGGAAACATCTGTCTCTGAATATGCAATGAGCGTGTCAGAGAGAATACACCCACGTCCAGCACAAAAGCTAATATTTGCTGACATCAAACCTGCCTGTTCTGCCTCTAGTGCCTCCGTGTGCGCCACTGGAGCAGGATGCCACCGGTGCTGCTGGGAAGCTCTCCCCCTCCTGCTGTAAGATTACTGGCCTTGTTACTGACACCATGCCTCGCTGCCCTCCTCCTCCTCCTCCTCCTCCTCCTCTTATCATCCTGCCCCCTTCTTTCTCTTCCTCCTCCATTAAGGCTTAATTAACTGGACTTGGGTCTCATCAGCCTTCTACAGCCTTCCTTGAGTAAACATCAATATTGACTAAAGTTTTGCACGTCAGCTTAGGATATCTGGATTTTTTTATGGATCATAGATAATGAGTCCATTTAGCCTGTCTTCTCTTGCTTGTCTTTATAAGGAAATGTTCAGACTCTTGTGCAGGAGAATCTTAAGATCAATAGACATGTGGAGACTTATCTGCAGCTCTGTAGATTTTTGTACCTTTGCGGATTTATAGTAGTACTTTACTTTAAATAACTTTTTTCAGTTCTATGTTTTTTCAGGCCTTGTGATTATTTATCTAATCTATTCGCTTGTTAAAGGACTGCTAACCAGCTAAGGCTAATCTATAGCACCCTTCTTTGAATAAGCTTTTAAATTTAACTCAAAATAGTTAAAGAAAGCAAACTGCTATATTAGATGCAGGATTAAAACAAGAAAACAGACAGACTGTCTCTATATGTATGTGTAGAGCTGGGCAATGCAATTAACACATATTTACTTTGTATCTCTGTGAGCCTTATACAATGGTTCAGACTGCTGTTAAGCATTTCCTGAAATATAAATGAAACTACAGAGTTGTTTGACATCTAGGGCAACCCAGTAGTTGGGTGGTTTAAGGCTCATACCACATGGTCACCAGTGTCCTGTGCAGCAAGTCTCTGGTTTTATTCCTGGAATGCCAAACTATTTGCTTCATGACAGTCTCCTACTCTTTCGCCCAAAATGTTTCCTGTCTGTTTTCACTGTTGCTGTAAAATAACGGCATAAAATGGCCAAAAAACAATCTTTGAAAAATAAAGAATTGATTCACATCTCTTTTGGGAAATAAAACATGAAATATATTGCAGAAAAATATTAACACATAATACTATCTATTCTGTTCAACACTGGTTAATAAGTCCTTTTTGTTCCAGCACACAGCATCTCTACAGCAGAATGGCTGTCATGAAACAACCAAGTACGCACCATATTGGAAATGATAATGGGCAGATCAAAAGGGATGTCATAGAACAGAAATCACAGGTTAATATGTTCCCCATTTGCATCATGCAGTGCCACACCTCTACGATGCAAAGCATGCATGACAATGCTGCCTGTCTTCCTGAAGGGCTCTGTGAAGTTCATGGACATTTAAGGGGACAAGATCACTCTATTGGACATGTCCATCCAATGCAATGTGGCAGATGTCTGTCGTACCATGCTGTCTGAAACTATGTTTTAAGATGATAAATGGTGGAGTTGTGGAAACTCAAGTGTCTGACTGCAGGCCTAACTAACATGCTAGCTTCCAGCATGCTAACAGCGTGCTCTTATTTTCCTCGTGTCATCTGTGGCATTGTGTCATTTGAATAAAAGCTGTATTTTAACGCATCCTGTTATAGTCGCTGGTCAAAAGACTGTCTGTGTACTCCGTGATTATGTCGGTTAAAGCCACACTTCACTATAGAGTGGACAAACTAAGTGGTCATGAATCTGTCACCAGTAGAACAGCTCGAAAACTGTTTGTGCACGACTGACTAAACTGAACCCTGCTCCAACCAGAACCATAGAAATTTGATTATTTTTTTTAACGACCTCTCTACGTAGGAAAAGAAAGCCATTTGCAGGCTGCATTCATATTTTTGTTTGGTTTGCGGCTCAAATACTGCAAACCTTTGCATTTCCTAACAAAGGTGCTTAACAAATTTAAAAGCTTTACCACAGAAACATAATATATAATAGCAATATGTTGAATTTCCTTCAGTATGCTGAAATTCTTTCAGCTTGGCTTCCGTATCATAATATGTTAACAAACAGCTCCTTCATTTTCCATATCATCCCACAACCCAACCACCTTCCAATTTAGTTCTATTTATATAGCACAAATTCACAATATAGATCATCTCAGGGTGAGTATTATAGAGAGAAACCCAACAAAGTCAATGCTCTCCCACTCTTCCTGCCTGCATCTATACACCCACCATAAAAGTAAAGACTTCACATTACAAAAAAGTGCTCTACCAGTTTAGCACAACACTCTGTAGCGCTAATGTAGCCTTGATCTGATGTCTTCCAGTCTCAAAAGTCCTGTCATTCTGACTCCACAAACCCAGATTTCTTCACAACCTTAGCCCCAACCGATGCTGACTGAAATTGCATCATTTGGGTAATTTGTCTGATTTTGGGGAGCTCCCTCAACCCCTGTTTTACATGCAATAAAATACCCAAAGCCCTGTAAATATTTGATGTGTAAAATTGCTCCTCATTAATAAGATATCACATGATATTGTATTTAAAGCTGTTAGGAAAGTAAAGACTACGCTGCCTCACGTGCCACCCACAGGACTCTAACACCTCTTGATTAAGTCTAATCACAGATAACTCCACCCTCAGTATATCCATACGTGCACCCCGCTGATAGAGAGTGTGACGGTGTTCATATAGCATCGGTAAAATCTAGATTTTTAGCAGAAACTGTGGCTGTCTAGGATCCCTCTTCCTGACCGTTAATTTTGCTTTTGGGGATTTTGGGAATCAGCACTTCATGAATGAGAAGGAGAAGGAAAAGAGTCGACAGGAGAGACTCTCTCCACTCTGTCGCTGCCTCTGCTGACTGATGAAGATTAAAGAGACAGAGAGAGAGAAAGATTATAGAGGAGCAGAGATTGACTGCAAGAGAGAGAGAGAAAGAGAGAAAGGGTGAAAGGAGGGAGGGAGAATGGAAGATAGCAGGCTATGACAGAGCGAGTGAGAGAGAGCATTTGCATAATGTCCTCCACCACAGTAAGTCCCTGAGGCTAGCCATGCTGGATAACAGAGGACCAATACTCTTAATTCAATCTCTTTATTTTTCTAATACTTCAGAAATTAATAATTCGTCCCCATTCCACCCACAGCCACCCCCTCTCGTCCACAAAAACCACCGTGAGCGTCGAGCTGAGCTGCCTAAGTTTGTAACTTTAACCCAAGAAATTGATGTGAGCAGGCCTTGAGGCAGACCTGCTAATGAATGGATAGAGAGAGAAAGAAGAAAGTTAAAAGATGGTCTTTTATAAAGTAATTTAAGAAAATCCTGTTAGCTGGATCAAGTACAAGAGTATAATTTCTTAAAATGGGAAAAAGAGGAGCTTTTCGCGCCTCTCCCGCACACTTAATAACAAAATTAAGGAGGTAAAAAGATAAAGAGACGGAATCAATTAGGCCAGGGCTGGTAAACAGTGCTAATTGTAGAGAGGGTGGGATGGCCCATGGAGGTGGGATGATGGGTGCGATGCTCAAGTGCTAAAAACCCTCGGGCGGCTTAATGCCACACCACCTCCCACACTGACGTCCCGGATGAGAACTGGGCTGGGTGAGTCCAGAGGGGGAGGAAATCCAGGTCACAGATACACCTGCCCTTATTGTCTTCTTAGACTTTTAAGAGGAGAAAAAGTGGGAAAGAGTTCCAGGAGTGCAGAACACTGTGCACCTTAAAAATGTATTATAAGATTATTTTTTTCTGCTTGATTTCACTTTCATTGCCTGTAGTTTTTTTTAAAACCAGTTCTTGCTCTCCTGTAGCCTTCATTCAGCCCTAAGACACCAGGAAGCTCCCTTCTTTTTCCCTGCTGCTCCTGATGACACGATCATTCCCCTTATGGCAGAGGCGTAGAGAGACACCCATCAAGTAGACAGCCTGTTAACCAGGCACTAAACACACTAGAGATAAGAGGAGATTATCAGACTGTTATTGTTCCAAAAGGGAGTCCTCTGTCACAGAGACCTGGCCTGGCTCAGTCAGTCAGAGAGATGGATTGATGGTGCAGAATGTGCTGCTGCTGCTGCTGGTGATTATTTAGGGAAGAGGATCCTTCACTATCTCTACCTTCTGCTGTAAAATACCATCTTGGTAGCTTCGCCTTGGAGGCAAAAAAAAAAAAAAATCAGCTAAATATAGATCAGACAGGTATATTTGTTTTTAAAATGACAGTGCAGTTTTTTCATGATTTTAAGTGGGTTTAAGGTTGTTAAAATCATCGTGTTCTACACAGATTCACATACATAAATCCTGCATCCACTGGTTCCAACTATATATCCTTATATGGCATAAATGCATATCATATATAAAAATATTTACACCTTTTTCCAAGTTGAGCTTGGTGCATCATTTTTTACACTTTTTCTCAGAATTTAATCTGGTATTTTTATAAATCTATTTGCACAAGTTTGTGGACTCACCAGCAGTTGCCTGTTGAAATTATATTAAAACGAGATTATTATTTATTGTTGGTAATTACAGTATTACTCTTCGCATGTTGATAATGTAATCTGCAATGATACATCCAATAATTTGTCCTATTTATTTAATTTTTTTAAATCAAGCCAGGTCACCATTAGTCATATAGCACATGTTAAACGCTATATATTTAGCCAAACTGCTTTCAATATAAACTGGCTAAAGATAACAAGAAATAATATAATTAAAAAACATTTTTTTCAAGATTGGACATTGTATACAATTGCAGATTTTTTAAAATGGAATAATTTTCCATTAAAATATGTTTCTGCATATAGTCATTATTTTAAATGGATTTATATGCTACTGTACATTTTATCCGTATTTTTAAGAGACAGTCGGCACGCAGTAAATTATAACCCATGTAAATTACTATGAAATCTAAAAAGTAAAACATTTGAATATACAGTGGCAGATTTTTGTCTGAATAAAATGAATGTATCTCAGCTTATAGATCTTTATAATTTGTACCTTTACCTCACAGAAAAGTGACCCGTTTGACCTTTTATCCAGTGTCTCACTTGTGTTCCACTTCCTCAGTAGATAAAAGTGAGGATGAATGGTCTCTGTGGGCATACCAACACTGAGCATTATTTGATTCACACTCCCCTGGGTGTTATGACTGGGAAATAATTGTACGTATTTGTATTTGTTTCTTTTTCACTGCGGTGTGCTCTGGGAGATTCTTAATACCTTCTAGAGATTATACGGTAACTCCCAAACTCCCATGATTATAATTAAGCCTGACTTGGTTATAAAATGAGCAAATAGCAATTTAGTTTTGCATCGTGTGAGGGAGCATCTCTGTGTGTTCCTCTGTGTCTCCATACATCTTTACATTTCTAAATATACTTGTGATGGTGCTTGTGAGTTGAATGTGCATCTTGTTTGTGTGTGTGTGGCTGTGTGTCAGGGGAAAGTGCTGCAGAGGAAAGCCATATATACGGGAACGTTTGCTCAGGCATAGAGACTGCTATCATCTTTCTTCTGGCAAAAAAAAAGAAGACAAAAAAAAATCACAAACATTCCCCCATCCATTCTCTTTCTCCTCCTTATTCTCTATCTTGCACTCACTCTCTTCAGCTTTCTTCCTCTCTCTTTCTGTATCACTTACAAAGGCAGCCGTTTCCTCCAAAATGAGGCCACGTACGGAAGGTATGCAAATGAAATCATTGCTCGTGGATTAGAATGGGACACCATATACCCTAAATCATGATTGTCAATCATGGCTGGGGATTAAGGGATATGGGCTCACAGACCTAAAAAAGCAACATTTCCCCCCTCAGGCAGATCCCCATTGTGAGAAGCTCTGAGGAAGAGAGGGCTCCACAGGGGAGGAGAGCAACACTGGAGCACTAGTGCCCCCTTCTGTCTGATGTTCACTGCACCGTTTCATCATCAAACACAGCCAGTCTGAACAGAAATAGAGGCTGGCACACACAACCCTATTCATTTACATTCGACGTAGCCGCAGGCAAAAGCTTGATTAGACAAATGCACATGCTTTGGTGATGCGGTGTTTCATCTTCAGTGGAGGAGAGAGAGACCTCATTTGTTTCTCTGGCATGTGTGCAGGCTTGGTTCAACATCAGTGGGTTAGGAGGGCCATAGGCCTGACAAACGTAACAGATGTTTGTTTGCCCTGTGAGTGAATGTGTTTAGCACTGAAGTCCCTTAACCATCCGAATCAATTTGTTTCTTATAATGTGTGATTTTAAGATGTGGTGCATACAGTATGCGGTTTTAGGTGCATTTGTACTACTAGGCCAGTACACCATCAGAGGTGTGTGTACATCATCATGTATTGTTTATTATAACAGCTAGAAGGCAAGGTGCATTTTGGACTTTTCATTATACCACTACTATTATTGCTAATCACAACTAATGATGCACAATAATTATGAAGCATAAAATCATCACATTCAAAGGTATAATAATATGCTATGAATTGTGTTAATATTGCTGCAAATCAGGCTTCCTGCTTCGTCTTTCAGAAGTGGTGCAGCTCCTCACACGGAGACATGTTTAGTGGATTGTGTGTGCAGACCCTGGAGCCCTCAGCTAGAGTGCCAGTCTGTTCCTGTGGAGCAGTCAACCAGACAAACCCAGCCAAGAGAGAGCAAGGCACAGGCACCGGGCCAGGAAATAGCACTGGAAAACACTCCACTACGGCAGAGAATTAATAGTGTTTTTATAGGAGATGGGGGAGGGTGGAGGAAAAAAATAGGACCAACACACTACTTTAAGCGTCATCAAAAGGACGGTTGCGTATGATTGCAGGAGTCGAGGGAGGGTTTCGTTAAGCCCCACCAGACTAGACCTCGATAATAAGAAAAGTGAGCAAAGGAGGAGAGTTGGCACCGGTCACATCCTGCACAGTGCAGCCCTCAGCTGCCCAAGACTGAAGGTGGTGTGGCACCTGTGCCTTTTTGGCCTCGGCATCATATGGGCAGGAGGTCAAGGCCAGGGCAACATCTGCATCACATCAGAGGGTCTGGCTGTGTGCCCACGCCACAGAGGAATCCTAAAGAATAGATCTGAAAATGACCACAGTGTTTTTTATGAATATCCACCACAGACGTATTTATTCACCCTTATAAACTAAACTCATCAGCATTATTTTAATGATTTGGACATATCTTACATTTCAACTAATCAGTAATCAAACAATTCTGCATATCTACATGATTTATTAATGTCAAACATTGTTAATTTTCAAAGTTTTAAGAGACATTTACCCACACACAAATCGAGTGAAGATTACGTGATTAATTTTGGCATCTTTAATATCCTCGACTGTCTCCTGCAGCGAGTCCACCTCAGTCATCTTTCCAACGGTCGGTAAAATAAACCAGCAAAATTGATATGAGCCATCAGCACACTAAAGAGCAAATCATTATGCATCATTAGGTGAAGATTTAGTTTAAACGTGTTTAGCAGGAATTAAGCAAAGCTGTTGTTGACATGGATTGACTGCTGTAATGCTTTATTGTCAGTGCTCCAGGAGGCAGAGAGAGGGCCGGCCTAGTTGGTGGAGCAGCAATGCGCCGAAAGCGAGGATTTATGGGATGTTGGGAGGACGAGCCCGGTCTGCAGAAAGAGTGGACAAACTGGAAACTATGGTTGATGATTTGGCAGTGGAGACAAATTGAGGGAGATGCACAAAAAAGGGTAAACAAATGAGGGTGCATGTGGTCAATGGAAGAGAGGACACAAATGCAGATTTCTGAACTTGAATATGGATGTAGTGATGCTTCTACAAGCTGCTGATGCCCGAATCTGCAATGAGAGAGTCCCATTTTAAACTATAGATCAGTGCTCTAAATAGCAACTTCAAAAGATTTGGGTCGGAGCCACACTGTAGCTTAAAAGCTAAATTTGCTGGCGGAACAGTGGAATTTTTACACCAGCATCCTGAATTTTCAACTTCAGGAATCAACCAGTTTTGGTAAAAATAAATGCAGCTTTTTACTGACGCTGCTGACTGAACAAAGCCTGAACTTTCAGTTATTTTCCCCCTTTCTACGTTGAAAAAAGGCACAGAACAAAGGCCATCACATTCCAGATTAATATTTTATGTGTGATGATAGAGGTCATGGTTTTATTGCTAATTCAGAGCTGCTGGAAGAAACATCCTGCAGGGTGGTGATTGCTGCATTTAACAGGGAGTAGAATCATACATGGAACAACTTGTCCGTGGTCGGCTCAACCACAAGTTTTCCTCTCCTGTCCTGACACCGGTGTGTGTTTGTATGGGCTGGAGTCTTTATGTTTCTGAATGTGTATGCAAGAGCTGCTCAAACTGACGAGTAAGAGAGGACAGTCTTATCCAGCTCTCCAGTGTTGACAGTATTACTAATCCCCTCCACCTGCTCAAACACCCACCCCAAAAAACACATCCCTCCCCCTCTTCCATGTGCCGGTGCTGGGAGTCCCTGGGGCCAGGCTGCGCCTCTGCCTTCGTCTCCACAACAGTTATCGTCTCTGGCCCGGCTCCGCTCCCCCAACCCTTTCCCGCGCCACGCACATTAATCGCCGCAAAAACAAATAGTTTTCAAATGTTTGGAAAAGACTCGCTGTTTGCATCAGGGCCTAACAAAATAATTTTTACAAGCTATCCAGTTGTGATTAGGGCTGAGAGAATTGAATTTATATGGCATTGATAATATTAATATTAGCCTAATTAATTATGTTGTTTGAACTTGCACAGCACTGTGTGTACCTTCTACACAACACTAACCAGCCGGCGCTGGAACTGAGCTCTCAGCCGTCTCTATCTCCCCGGCTCTCCCCCAGTCCATGACTACTGCACACAATTCATCAACTCGTAGATATCTAATCCCCTCTGGCTCTGCTCACTTCCTGAAGTCTAAGAAAGAACTTTACTCTGGTGGCAAGAATTCCTATGAATACTTGATGACTTCTATAGAAAGGAGGAGCATTTCATCTCACTTTGAAAGTGACATTTGCAGAGAGAACTGCCCAAACTTTCTATTCATGGCTCCACATTTATGACGGATATCCATAGATAGACAATAATAAAATGCAACATTTTTTTATTGAGTCTCTAATCAAGGTAAACAGCAGTACAGAGGGAGCAGCTTTGTGTAGGAGACGGTTTCAGGCATCGGGGACATGGTCGACCTTCTATCTTGGTGCAGAACCTCCAATAAGCCCTGTGTGAAGAAGTCCCTTCTAGTTTGTTTCCTTAATCATCAGAGGTCAACATTTCAGTGGCCCCTGACCCAGAAACACTGCAGATCAGGTCAACAATGTCTTTGGACTGTGCACACCACTAGATGAGCAAGTGTTGATCTGTGCAATTACAGTGACACATAGTCAGTGAACCATCACAGCAATCATCTGAGCCATGAGGGGACCACCCAAACCTCCAGAGAGGTTCTCAGACCTGTTTATACTTCAGATCACACTTCTCTGTGATGGTCTCTTGACCTCTACTTTGTTGTCAAGGGTCAGAGGTTACAGAGGTGGTCATGTGTCTCTCTGTTAACCAGACAGAGCTCTATCTCATGCTTGGTCAGGCTTTCTCTGCTGGGTCTCCTACAGTTCATTACAAAGAGTAGCTGTTCCCAATATGCAGCGCTACTGCAGGGCCGACTTTATAGCACGATTGTTGACAGTCTCCCTTTAAAGCAGCTTCAGGGTATTTTCCTGTGCACAAGTGCAACCACAGAATTTATATATTTGGCACAATCAAAAAAGTTGTTTTGTTTTTTTTAGATAAGCATCAGTATTGTCCATTTACTTATAATATGTTGGATATTGAAGCCACATGGATTGGTGATGGATTAGTATTTAAAAACAAATGAAATCCTACGCCAATAGACATTTAAATTTCTTCAGCTTGGAGAGATAAACATTGACCAAAAGTAAAATGCACATTTCCCACATTCAAGGAGCAGTGGCCTTTGTCTCCATGATGCACAAAGCAATCCCAGTATAGTCTGTACGCTGGGGGCACACTGATGCATTCTCTGAAGCAGTAATGGGTATCTTCAAGGTGCATCGTCTCAAAGCATAATTTACTGGACGGAGCGCAGTGAGGTGTTGAATCAGTCATTAACTGAAATGTCGGCCCAGTCTGGCTGAACGGTAGTCCACTCTGAGCTGGACAAAGGCATGCAGGAGGTTCCGGTCCAGATTGGTGAGCTGCTCTCCGGAGCAGACCTGCTTCAGGTTGTCAGGAGCGACCACCAGCAGGTTACAGAGGGCGTGGAGTGTGTCGAAGAGCTGCAGCACCAGAGGAACCTGGAGGACAGAGAGGCACAAAACGGGTTATACCTTATAAAGACATCGTAGGTTTTACACAGCATAGATGCAAACCAGTCATGACAAGGACACTGCAAGGCGAATCATAAATGTATCAGTAGGACTTTTAGTGCACTCAAGACAAAACAGGAGTTAAAACTAGTTTAACTTCATCATTATTAAATAGACCCAGTCCTTTCTGTTGACAATATGATTGAGTACTAGCAGTTGGTTTGTTATTTGAGCATGACAACTATCAAAAAACAGTTTGATATCTTATGCGAAAATGATCTTAAGTCTTTTAACAGCTGTCTTGACAAAAAAGCCACTGCACATCTTAAATTTAGGAAATTTGCAATGATAGATTGACAATTTTAGAGTAAACCAAAATAAGTGCTTAAATAATCGATGATGAAACCCTCAATCACAGGGCATTCATTTGGATCGATCTGACCAGTTTATCAATACTCAAATAACAGGTAGAGTCTTTGTACACAGAGCCACGTTTGCCCTGTGACCAGTGCATCCTGGACCTATGCCCCCCGCTCACCCTGAAGTCCTTGGCGCATCGTCGGTATTCAGCCACGTCGCAGATGGCCAGCATGCCTCCCATTGAGCTGTAGCTGTATTGCTGTAGATGCTCGTGGATGAGCCGGTGGAAACGGACGCCCAGCTCCGTCAGCACTGTGTCCACATTTTTCCCATCCATGGACTTCCGCACGTGCTCCACCTGCCGACTGACGTAGGCACATACCTTGGAGCACGCCTGGCAGACGGAAATACGCAAAGGGAAACATAGGAAACATGCTCATAAAACTGACGAGCCAAAGGCAGATTAAAATCTATCAATGTAGTCGAAGAACAACAATGGAACCACAAGTATCAGCTATTTACAAGCAGCATTCGCTCATTTGCTCCATTTTGCATATGAGCTCAGGCAAAGGTTGCTGAGGCCTTTCATTTCTTACCGTAGTGTACTGGATCATGACATTGTTCTCATCCTCAGGCCTGAAATCAGTCTTCTTCTGCTCTGTTGCCAAGATGTGCTTCATCTGTCCCACCATGCAATTCAGTGTTCTGTGTTTATCAGAAAAATACATCAGATGGAATGTCTTGTTTTAAAGACCATTTGTTATTCCATTTTAGGTTTCACATATATATAATATATATGTATAAATATAAGTTTAAATGATAAAACACTTCTTATGGGAAAGTTGTTTGCAACTTGTTATAGACTGACCTGTCAATTCCTGTGTCCAGTTTCACTTCCATCTGTTCAATCACCTCTTTCTTCTTGTGCAAACACTCTGCCAACTTTGGAGATGAGCTAGAGACAGATTTGGACAGATAAATTCAAATTCATTCCTTTCACCTGAAAATGATGAACTTTTTAAAGAATTAAACAATATAATAGGTTATATTTTGAGCTTTAAACCTCAACTGACCTTATTAAAGGCATAAGCTGGTCATTAAATTGCTTGTCAAACAAGTGGAAGATAGAGTTTGCCTGTTGAACCACATCCAGGAAGTACAGGTTGGCATTCTTGGCATCAGATGAGGGAATCGCTGCAGATGGAGGAGAGAGAGAGAGAGAGAGAAAAGTCAGGCACTAAACCAAAAGGTGGCTGAAAGCATGAATCAATATGATTCACATTGAGCAGAAAACCACTGTTGCCTGCTGTCTATGGCAATGCATGAAACGGAAATTTTCATTCACATTAATGCTCTGCTCCAGCAGCAGACAGTGAGGAGAAGGTAATCAAACCACAAGGACATCAATGATGTGTTTCTTTAATGCAGAATGTACCTTATGAATTGAGCACTGGGAGATACCAAGTACATGTTTCGTTTCACAGTTGCTGCCTGAAAATGATAAGCTGCCTCCTTATTATACAGCCCCATACAGAATGTAAAGAAATGCCAGAAGCACAGCCTGCTTTGCATCAAGGTAACTTGGGTATTTCACTTTTTTCAGTTTTTTAAACTTGTTAACTGCCATAAAATCTGTTGGTCATAGCCTAGAATTGTATCCATAGCAACAAGCTTCATGTAGTCTCTGACAAAGTAAAAGTCTACAGGCAGCAGAAGGCACATAAATGATGTCACAACTATTTTCCTTTAAGTGTCAAAGTAAAACAACTGCAGTGACGTCACTGATTTGGATGTGGCCTGGCAGGCGACATGCTTCAACTCCTACATTGAATGTTTTACATTTCAAAACCAAATAAGTCACATGACACCACAGGATCCTCCACATGCAGCCAAGAAACTGCTCACTATTATGCAACGATGAATTTGCAAGGCCATAAGTAACCAGTAAATACATCACGCAAGCTGCAAAATTAAAAAAATGCAGCAGGATGTACATAAAGAACTCTCTGTTCTGGCCTCCACTGCTGTTTACTTTTGTTTAGTTAAACTTGGGTGTCTTTATTACAGAATGTTAAAGCTAAATGGAAGATAGAAGCACAGTATTATTATTTAACACCAACATTGTCTGTTACTTCCTACTTCTCCATCCAGTTTTTGTCTAACATCAAAACTTGCATTGTGACTAGAGTATCACGGAACTTGCACTGCTGTTATTTACCCATCAGCTGTTTGATTAGAAAGTTTCTCCTATGATTTGACAGGGACTGGCAGAAGGCACAGTTAGTTTTAGATTCTTGTGAGGGTGGACTGTGCCATCTGGAGGCCAGGCTGAACCTGGCCTTGGCATTCTGGCAAAGAACACACATTTGTGGCCTGCATAACTGAAGGGATCCAACCTCTGGGTCAGCTACAGTAAGCAGCAGTGACTTTCTTCCCATTGCAGTTTATTGGATTTATGTTCCTAACAGTAGGTTAAATCAGCACACACAAAACAGACATTGTAATTATAATGAGCTTAGTTAGATGTACCTGAGAGACCAATCTCCAAGGCATAGTCAATATGTTCCACACACAGATGGTCAACCAGCAACAGGAAGATTGAGAAGGCATTCTTGGG
Organism: Amphiprion ocellaris; assembly: GCF_022539595.1. Classification (NCBI taxonomy): domain Eukaryota; kingdom Metazoa; phylum Chordata; class Actinopteri; family Pomacentridae; genus Amphiprion; species Amphiprion ocellaris. The sequence continues at coordinate 15,934,285 of NC_072785.1, forward strand.
CAGGTCAGAAGGATCTGAAAGCTGTGTAACACCAATGAATAAGAAACATTTTACTTCCACGAAGGCACTACATTTGCTCCTTCAATCTACAGAAAGCACAGTAGTCTCACCCTGTGACATCTCTCAAAGGCATGACGTGTCTCCTGCAACAGGTTGACAACAAGCTCAGGGGACAGAAACGTCTCCCCATGGGTGTCAATCATGGGGCCCAGGGGAAGGTTGGTGCGCTGACGGATCCGTTCCTTCAGCTCTTGAATACTGTAGGGAGACAGACGCTGACTATTTAATTATTCAAATACTTTTTATAATATTTAATCTTCTCTTTGTGTAAATACAAGTGCATAAAAAATGAATGCTCAAAATCTGACCTGCCAGTGCCAATTGGGCGTTTCTGGTGGTTTTTGGAGTCATAGTATCGCTGCAGAATCATGGCACCACGTGTGCGAAGGTATTCCCTCTCCATGTCAATGTAACTTTCCAAGTATGAGGAAAAGATGCTCTTTATCAGCTTGGAAAGGAAAGTGTGCTTGTCTGAGCCCAGGTTGAACTCGGTCAGCTTTGTGGCTAATGCTGTGGTCCTGGAAAAGTCAAATATTCAGACACAGAGATAAGAACAATGGCTACTGGGCACACAGGAAGTGAATCAAATTACACAATTAACTACCTGGTGTAAAGGTCATAGAGGTTCTTGAGGTATTGCTCTACATCAGAGTGTCGAGTCTCATCCAGTTTTTCCCTTACATGTGCCTGCAAACACAAAGCCAGTTAAACAGAACCACATACGAGACAAATCGACTTCAGAAATGGTTCATCGCAGTAGAATTACCTGCAGTTTGTTCTCAAAGATGTTCTGGATGAGTTTGGCCATGACAGTCTCTGGACTGCTGAAAACTTCGCCCACCTGCTTGTTGACCCTCTGGCAGAGAGCTGCAGTGTCTTCAAACACATCATTCCTAATGTAGGCACCCTGACAAGGACAGACAGACAAAGCACACAGGGAGACAAAAAATGTAAATGTTTTGTCTGCAGATATTATTGGCCTAAAGTTAAGTGGAATTTTTATACACTCACTTCCTGACACTGCTTGATATAGACGTCCACACAGTGTGCATAGCCCTTTAACAAAAGACACAGATGTTACTTTTTTGGCAACATTACAGACCATCACTGTGCAGAATTTAAAGACAAGCAAACACATGTTCCTACATCACGTATGAACTTAGTGGCAATCACATTAGCACACTAAATATAGACTAAAGATTAGGTAAAATGTTCACACTAAACATGTCTCTATTAGGTCACCTTGAAATGCAATAGAACTGCTGCAACCTCCCGCATACGTCCAATCTCACCCCTCCGTTGGGCTGCAGTGAACTCCTGGATTAACTGCCGCTCCAAATCGTGGTATTTACCTAGTTACATACGCAAACAAACATATGCAACATATAATATAATCTGTAAGAAACATTTATTATATTCATTATAGAGACAGTGTAGAGTAGCCTGCAGTTCTGTCACAGACTTACTTGCTATTTTTGCCTTGACGTCTGCAAATCTGTCATAGAAAAACATCACAAATGATCATGGAAAAATAACAAACTATAAACAAAAACAAAGTGAAAAAATGAACGGGAGTTTTTATTTTTAGAAACGATGCTGAAATAAAATCCTGCAACATTTGATATGTTTTTGCTGGGCTTACACTGAGAGGAGTACACGACATAACTAATACACCACCTTCCTCTTGTTCGACAGAGCTCTTGTCTAAAGCTGCCTCCAGGGTGCCTGACTCACCTGTCGAATGGCAGCTCCTGGGCAATGAGATGCAGCTTCTGAATGATATCAGCAGCCTCCTTAATCTGAAGAAGAGAGGGAGTGTGAGTGTGTGAGAGAAAGATGTCAGGTGGGGGACAAAGAGAAGAGAGCACGACGGGACCGTGTGAGGTGGACATCCAGACAGAAAGTGGCAGAAAGTGGGCAGGCCGCCGGCAGTGTCTCCACTTGGGGGATCATCATCTTAGAGCAGCCCTCCTCCACCTCCCCGTGTTGAACAGGGAGCTGATAACAGACAGGCTGCGCTCACCTGGGCATCGGCAGCAGCAACAGCAGCAGTCCTGACTTAGCAGCACATCCAACTCTTTATTGGCATGCCTTTTCTGAATGGGCCGTAATCCCACAGGAGTCTAAATCGCCTTCAATAATCTGTCCGGCCAGGGATATCTGTCTAAAAAAGGGGGCCCTGTCGAGAACCCCTCTCCCCCCGCCCCTCCTGACATACATGCTGGCTGAAAAAGCCCCAGACCTACGAAAGGCCCGCCGTCCGCAACTCCTCTGTTCCCGCAGATGCCTGCCTCAGCTAACATCATTACTCTGCTCCCGTGAGGAGGATCCAGCCTTTCTGCTCGGCGAAGGTTTTCTAAGTATCTGTCCCCCAGCTAAGATTAGCTAAATCCCATGTAAGTAATGTAGCCGTCTCCCTGCAGTCAGGGTTTAGCAGCACTTGTCTCCACGCTGGCGGCCCAGCCCTCCCTTTCAGAAGGATTAGCAAAGCCATCCCCCTTCAGCTATTCACTTGCAGCTTTCCTCTTTCCCCCTCGTCTGGAGGTATGCTCAGGAAAAGGAATCTGGCCAGATATTTCTGCATGCCTTTCCGGAAAACTAGCTCCATCTCCAGCTTTCGTCTCTGGGATTGACCCCCAGACTCCCTTCTCTGCATCCCCTAATGATGTTCCTAGTAACAAGAATTAATCTAAAGCATCCCGGTCTCTCTACTGTCACAGCAAAACTGTGGAATCAAACTTTTAGGGATCGCTTGTCTAACATCAACACGGCCTCTGTGTAGACAGTAACTGTGTAAAAGTGCGTCTCATCTCTCAGCATGCATGTTATCACTGCCCTTACATGTACCATCTTGCTACAAGCGCTTTCCTGCTGTAATGCGACATAAAGCTGAAGACCAACCAAATTCTTGCTCCTAGACAACCTACTGTAAATGCAATTAGGTTTGACATGAGCATGTTGACATCCATGCTAGTCAATCAGCCAGCTATTGTCAGACAGCAAATGACAGTTTATTAATCCAAATTAGCCGAGGGATCCAACTAAAGGGATAAACTTCACAAATTAATATGGATGGTTTACCTCGTAATCCTGTTCATTCTCACCTCCAGCAGTATCACAGCAGGAGCCCTCATCAGTGGTCACACATACACACACACAAACACACCTCCACCGATATGAATGAAACAAACATGTGCAGCACACTCACCTTGTCTGGGTTATTGAAGACGTCACTGCGTAGGTCTCCATCCAGGAACTCATTGAAGTAGGTCATCAGGCGCTGAGCTTCCACAGCCCTCTGGCGAGGTGTGTTCACCCCCTCCAGTTGGTCACCAAGGTGACAAACCTTGGTGGCCACATAGCTAATGTGTTCATCAAGCTCTTGGAAATGCTGGAAGGCCACCTGAAATAACACAAACAAAAGAGAATGTCAAATAAAAACTATATAATGAATTCTTTTTTTGAAGCTCAAAGATATTAAGGTGGGGTCATTGGGTTCATTTCACCAAAAAACACACCTGGTTGCTTCGCTGTAAGTCTTGCACTTTGTGAGCAAATTCCTTGGCCTCGCGATGACACTGATGCTCAAGCTTCTCCACTTTCCGCTGGATCTTCTCATCCAGTTGCTTCAGCTCCTCGATGTGGTTCTCAAACTCTTCCAGCAGCCTATCACAGAGGAGAAAAGGTACAAACATTCACAGCTTCCCTCTGGTCCCAATCACATAAAGTACATCTTCGACAAACAACAGGTTTCAGTAAGGAGTAATTGGGTTCCACAAGGTTAAATGTGTCCCACTGACCTCACAGTAACAGTAAATAGTTACAGAATAGTGCCAGATGCTTAATTCCTGGGTCCCCAGACTTAAGAAGCTCTGAAAACTAGCAGCTTCGTCAGCTGCATTTTAAGTGCCATCAGGACTGCAGAGCAAATGTTCTAAGTCAGCACCACATTTCAGAGTGGAAACATCCCAAAATGATGAGTGTATAATCTCCTGACTAATTCCCTCAGCACTGGCTATAGCTTAAAGACATCTCCCATCCCTTCCCAACAGACACTCATTCCCTAGCTGGTGACTCACAGTATGGTGGCCTCCACAGATATGTTGTCTCTGACTCTTCACTAAGAGCTTCCGAGGAGGTGGTGGCAACAGTTTGTGGAGGAAGTAGATAAGGAAGGATGGATCTACGGTATAGTTAAACTGTTATGGCATTTTTGCTTACGAGATGCAACTCTGTTCCCAAGTGTAAACATCGTAACAAACATGCAAAGGATTTTTAAACATATTTATTCCTCAATTTTCTCCAACCCATCAAAAACTCTAATTTAGCATAGAGGAGATTGAGATGAGCTTTTAGTAAATGCAAGAGGAGTAGCATCGTTTTTTTAGAAAGTTGATTTTGGCAGTTGTGAATAAATAAATCTGACTTTATATTAAAAATGTAAAACTTAAACCGTATCTAATTATTTTTCCAAAGTTGAATCTGTGTTCAGTGAGGAGACGTTGACTCTTGACCCCTTCAAATGTTGCCATAATGTCCAAACAACAGCTGCATTAAGAGAAAATAAATTGCAATTTTTGAGGTTCAGAGAAAAAAAAGACATATACATACAGATGGAAATTTTTTGGTGTAGTATTACACAGACTTTATAAAGGAAAACATTTTCATTAAAGCATCTAATTTACTTGAGAGAATATTTTTAAAAGATCAGGCATGAATTGTATTGTGGTCAGAGAGACAGTATGAAGAGGTGCTGTTGTTGTGGAAAAACATTATGGAGTTAGCGATCAGTATATATACGTGTGTGTGTGTGTGTGTGTGTGTGTGTGTGTGTGTGTATATATCAAATAAACCGTCTTTTCGAAAACTTAGTTTGTTACTGTAATATTAGTAATTTAGCAAAATTTACATTGAGACAATAAAGCTCAGGGATTACAAGAATAGTTGCATTTAATCTGTAAATCTGTGTAGATTATCAGTCATCCAATCATTGTAATGTGAATAACTTCAGTAAAAAGCAGCTGGACTTTTCGGCTCACATCCAGGCAACTTTTTCAGTTCTAACTGATGTGGAGCCATTGAAATATACCCAGAACTCATATGTTTCAAGAATATTTGGGACACTCCCAGATTAGTAATGATTCAAGATATTAACGGTGGTTAAACTTTGTGGATACAGAGCTCAAAATTGAATATAAATACTTGATCATTAGTGACATACATCCTCTCCTCTATTTAGAAATAGCCATTTCAATTTAACATAGATGGCTTCTCTGTCCAGAATATGGACACTGCGTGAATCAAAAACAGAAGCTCAGTTGTTCTTTCCTGAAGCTCTTAAGCTTATCCGTCTGTTCATTTCTATCTACGCTTAAGCAACATTGATGTGTTGCTTTTAAAGTAATGGAAGACTGCAATAAACTACTTAGTACTCAGCTGACAAATGGTAGTCAGGCAGATGGTGGTCCACTATGTCTTGACTGTAAATGTGAATGACAAGCACCTATAGTACCTTTTAGGGTCAAATGCCTCGGCTCCTCCTTTGGAGCCTCCTCCAGGAGTCCTCCATGCCAACCTTTCAATGTACTCATCTGCATCAAAGGGCTCCTAAATGGAGAGAAAGCAATGAGTGAAGTTGTGAATGCCTCAAAATACTAAATCAAATGGCTTAGCAAGAAGCAAGAATAAAACTACACTGAATGAGTTCAACCAGGAGCATCGGATGAGACATTAACGTTACATTGAAGCTACTTGTGATGATTTTACTGCGCACAGATAACCAATAACACTGCTATATCCTCGATAAGGCGGAGTCAGACAAATATGTTTCTAGTTTACGACATGAAGCCAGTTTCTTATCAGTGGCGTCGGTCATTATTAATTCCGAATGACACATTGTAAAGATAAATAAGGTCAGTACCGTTAAGCTACCGTTAATGATAGTTAGCCACTTAGCTAGCCTCGAAGCTAACAGCCGTTGCACAGCAGTCATTTTACCTCGAACAGCTGAGCGGTTGTCGCCATGTTCAAGATCCGGCTGGCGGCGCAGTGAGATTAAATTCAGGAGAAGGAGCACAAAGTCGGCACCACCGCCGACTTCTGCATGGATTTGGTGGTTTCGTGCAATTTTGTCCTTTGTTGACAGCTAACTGGTTGGTGATCCAGCTTCCTGTATGGACGAGAAGGGTGGGGACTGCTGCTGCGAAGTGCGCAGGCGCGATTGTCAGCTGATTGGTCGCGGATGTCACATGAAACAGCAGCAGGAAGGAAGTGACAGCGGTGGATATTTACAGCAGCCGGAGAAATATCACAGTTGCACGACAACATGTGAATGGGAATAGCTGAAGTCGCAGATTTTTTTAGTTTATAAATTGAGGTCTGTATTGCAGCCGGACAAATGACTATACGTGCGTTGTGGATTATTTCTCAAGAAAAAGGAGAAAATGTGTCAATACGCTTTTCAAGGTTTGTGACTGACTTTCTTTTCATAGATATCGCCTTGGCCAAACGTTTTGAGAATGACACAATTATTAATTTTTACAAAGTGTGCTAAATCAGTTTTTATGACGGCAACTTGTATATACGGCAGAATGTTATAAAGAGTCCTCCTTCGCTGTGAAAATAAACTTAATCCAACAACAGCAACAACAAAAATTCCACTGCATTCCAGCCCTGCCACAAAAGGACCACCTGACATCATTCCAGCGATTTTCTCGTTAACACAGGTAAGAGTGTTGACGAGGACAAGGCTGGAGATCACTCTGTTAGATTAACAGACTGGACGCATTAAAGGGAGGGTGGGTTTGAAATCATTGTTCTTTCTCTCTTGACCATGGTGGCCTGCAAGGATATTGCTGCTAGTCAGATTGCACCTAAATCAACCATTTATCGGATCATCAAGAACTTCAAGGACAGAGAAACTGTTGTGAAGAAGCCTTCAGGGTGCCCAAGAAAGTCCAGCAAGCGCTAGGACTGTCTCCTAAATTTGATTCAGCTGTGGGATCAGGACACCACCAGTGCAGAGCTTGCTCAGAAATGGCAGCAGGCAGGTGTGGGGGCATCTGCACGTACAGTGAGGCAAAGGCTTTTGGAGGATGGATCCCGTTTCGCATTGAGGCGTCTAGAAAAATGCTTGTGCAAATAAGAAAAGGTGAGCGCTGCCGTCAGTCCTGTGTCATGCCAACAGTAAAGCATCCTGAAACCATTCATGTGTGGAGATGCTTCTCAGCCAAGGGACTAGACTCACTCACAGTTTTGCCTCAGAACACAGCCATGAATAAAGAATGGTACCAAAACATCCTCTAAGCATCTTCCTCCAACCATCCAAGAACCGTTTGGTGATGAACAATGCCTTTTCTAGCTAGATGGAGCACCTTGCCATAAAGCAAAAGTAATAACTATGTGGCTCAGGGAACAAAGCATTGAAATTTTTGGTCCATGGCCAGGAATCTCCCCAGACCTAAATCCCATTGAGAACTTTTGGTCAGTCCTCATGAGTTAGGTGGACAAACAAAAACCCATAGATTCAGACAAACTCCAAGCATTGATTATGCCAGAATGGGCTGCCATCAGTCAGGATGTGGCCCAGAAGTTGATTGACAGCATGCCAGGGCGGATTGCAGAGATCTTTGAAAAGAAAGATAAACACTGCAAATATTGACTCTTCGCATAAACTCAATGTAATTGTCAATAAAAGCCTTTGACACTTATAACATGCTTATAATTATACTTCCATATACCATAGTGACATCTGACAAAAAGGTCTAAAAACACTGAAGCGGCAAACTTTGAAAACCAATGATTGTGTCATTCTCAAAATGTTTGGCCACCGCTGTGCATTTATTTTGATATGGAGCATCAGATCAATGGGCAAATATAACATCTACAGTAGCACTCTACTCTCATGAAGATTTTAAATGACAGTCTGCAGTGACAGTGGTTCAGGCAGCCCAACAGGTCTGATAGCATTAGATCTTCGTGCAGCATTTGACAGTATATATTATGAATAGTTCTAGATAGACTAGAAAATTGTCTCTCAGGTGGCTCAGATCATAGCTAGAAGGCAGAGGATCTGTTGTGAGCATTCATAATCTGAATCCTAATGATGTATGTAGTTATTTGTCCCTCACACCTCTCATTCCATCTGTACATGCTTCCCCTGTTTTAAATTTTCCAAGACTTTAGTGTTATTTATTAAAGCTCTGTAGATTACACTTGGAATCAGTGGAGTGCTGCAACAAAACTCTATCAACTTAATAAAGACAAAACTGAAGTAGTTCTTTTTGGAAATAAAAAAGGAAGGCTGGCAGTCATTGAGTTTTTTGAGTACTAAAAACTAAAACTCAGGTCGAGAATCTTACTGGGATCATTAATGAGAATGTACATTTCAGTAGAAACGTCAAACATTTATTAAACCATCATTCTGCCACCTTAACAATATAGCCAAAATCAGAAACTTTGAGTGAGCAAGATTTAGATAGATTCATTCATGCTTTTATTACTTGTGAAGTATGTTACTGTAATGCGCTCCTTAATAAGACTATTAGACATTTGCAACTCATTCAGAATGGTACCACTAGACTATAGACAAACACCAAGAAGAGAGAACACAATACTCCAAGTTTTAGACCCCTACACTGGCTTATAGGTAAATACAGAAGTAAATTTCAGGCCCTACTTATTATCTTTAAGTTTCTGAATGATCTGGGCCTTAAATATTTGAGACATATGTTTACTGAATACATGTCTGGTCACTCAGATGTGCAGGGACTGCTCAGACTAGTCATGATAATACAGCCTTTATTCATTATGCTGCTTAGTGCTGAAACCAGCACCCCTTAGAATTTAAATTAAAAGTTAATAATTTTGGGTGATCAGATAGCTCAACTGGTTGAGCAGGTGACCCATGAACAGGGCTATGGTCCCCAACGCAGCGACCTGGGCTCGATTCCAGCTCATGGTCCTTTGCTGCAGGTCTTCACCCCATTCTTCTCCCTACTTTCCTGTCTGCCTCTCTTCTAAACACTATCAAATAAAAAAAGCCAAAAAAAGGTTAATCATTTTTAAAAAGATGAATTCTTGTCTGAACTACCTGTAGTTTTAATAAATTTGTCTGCACTTTTATTCGCTTAATGTTGAATATTTAAAAAAAAAAAAAATCATACTTCACTTTTACATGTTCTGATTTCTCTTGTCTTTTGTATTTTTCTCTGGTTTTGGTGAATCTATTTCAAAAAATCTTTAATACAGTTTGTGTTCACTTTATTCTTCTTATCTGTTGTGTTTTTGATGTATTTGAATACATTTTATTCTGCTGTATTTTGCATTTTTTTCTTTTGCATGTTTTGATTTTTTATCTTTGCCTGTAAAACACTTACCTCTCTGGATGATGAGGTGCTACTTAAATAAACTGTGTTTTGTAATGCCTTGCCTCTCCACCCACAGGAGGTTTTCTACTGTGGAGCACCGAGCAAAGAGCCTGGCAGGTTCCTCGTATGTCGCAGTCCCAGAAGAAAGCACCGTCCTGCAGCTCCTTCTCACTGAGCTGGGACTGTCAGACCCAGACAAGGCTTATGTAGCTCTCAGAGATGATTGCCTTCACCGTCCGCGATCACCAGCGCTGGAGCTACGTGTGGATAGTCCTGAAAAGGGAATACTTTGGCCGATGTTGGTCATCTCACAAGGGCCTCTTATCCTGGCTTGCCTGCCTTTAGTGGATGTCCCTCCTGAGCCGCGGCCACCTCTGGCCAGCCTGCTGTCGGTCTCTCAGGGCCTCACGCTTCTGGCAGGCCTGCAGACTTTTCTTCTTGGCTCAGGGAGTAAGCCTGATGGTGAGGGACTGGTCTCTCGTCTGGCAATGTTGCCCTCTGTCCTCCTGCAGGTTTGTCCACTTGGCACACCACTTGATGTGCCACTCCTGGGGCCACCTGCTACACCCACAGGGCCCACTTCCACTGGGAACCAGAAGCAGCCCGCCTGGAAGACAGGCCTACACCGAGGCCGAGCTGTGGTCAACGTAGCACTGACAGAAACTGTACGCTCCATGCAGTATGGTAACCGGAGCAGACAGGACCTGTGGGATGTTTTCGGCACTGTGTTATGCAAAGTAAGTACGTTGTGCAAAGAAAACCATTAAATGCTCTAACTTTTTGTCTCTTACCTTGTATCTTTCTACTTTTCTGTCCTTCTGTCCACAGTGTGAGGTGGAGGGAGTGCTCCCAAATGTGATGGTGACCCTCTCACTGCCCCCAAATGGTTCTCCTCTGCAGGACATCCTGGTCCATCCCTGTGTCACCTCTTTGGATTCTAGTATCCTAACTGCCAGCAGTGTGGATAACTGTGACAGCTCAGCTTTCTCTGGGCCTTATAAGTTCCCTTTCTCTCCTCCCCTGGAGCCTTTCAGACTATGCAGCTATACGTCTCAGGTATAAACTTTAACACAAGGAACACAACCAAACAGCTGTATAATTACATGTATATGTATTAATTTTGTGAATAGTCCCAGCTTCAATTCCACTTTTTCATTTTTCATCAGGTGCCCGTTCCCCCCATCCTTGGTTCCTATCAGCTGAGGGAAGAGGAGAACCAGCTCCACGTGTCCGTATCTCTCAAACTTCACGAGAGTGTGAAGAACAGCTTTGAGTACTGTGAGGCACGCCTGCCATTCTTTAACAGGTAAACAGCATAAGCGTAACAGCATCTTGCTCTGTGTTAGCTTTGGGAGTGAATGTGATCCTGTCAGTAAGTGAGAAACATGGTGTTGGACAATCATTATAGTTTAGATATTTTTATATATTAGTGCCTTCCAGCATTCTTATTCAAATGGTGCGACTGTATGGACCTGCACTAATCATGGTCCAGTGCACAAGATGTGATAGTCTGGCACCTGAATCTAAAAGTCTGGATGCATTCAATTTACCATACTACCATGCTACACAGTAAACCAGAAAAATGTTTAGTGTAGTCCCAATACATAATAGGTCAAATGTGCAAAGACAATAATACCTGCATGTCTTACTACGTCTGATCAGATTTTGCAGTGTGCAAGCCAGCATGCTTTTCTGTCCATTCTGACTCACAGTCCTCTGCACAGTTACATCACATGCATCACAGTGTCTCTCGCTGGTATAAACAAGCTTGAGTCACTGAGAGCTCACAGACAGATGACAGCTCATTTCACACTACAGACTGCAATGGTAAAAGCTTAAGGCGCCATATTATGATGGAGTAGTGTGTCTCAATAATATGCACACTGCATGAAACAGTATGTAGTTAGATTTTTTTTTTAACTTGAAGTAAAAAGAAAAAAGAAATTTTTTGAAAGGCAGTCTTCATCCTGTAACTACACCACCGTTCAAAAGTTTGGGGTCACCCAGACAATTTTCCATGAAAACTCACACTTTTATCCATGTGCTAACATAACTGCACAAGGGTTTTCTAATCATCAATTAGCCTTTCAACACCATCAGCTAACACAATGGAGCATTAGAACACAGGAGTGATGGTTGTTGGAAATGTTCCTCTGTATCCCTATGTAGATATTCCATTAAAAATCAGCCGTTTCCAGCTAGAATAGTCATTTACCACATTAACAATTTAACAATTTAATATTATCTTCATTGAAAAAAAATTTTCTTTCAAAAGTAAGGGCATTTCTAAGTGATCCCAGACTTTTGAACAGTAGTGTATGTGGTAACGTAACAGAAATATCCCAAAATTTGTTCTACAAAACTCCCTTATTATTATATCAACAGGTCATTCTGGGGTCTAGTTTACGCATGTGTTTGGAAGGATCAGGGAATATAGAAATCTCATTTTTTTTTTGTCACATCTTGCACTATCTGCATGTGTGTTTATATTGTACTTTACAATACTAATGAATGTGTCTGAACGCATGCAGATGAATGTAAAAATATTTCAGAGTGCTGCAGTGTTCAGCATGATTGTTAAAATATCTGTGTCTGAGTTCTTTGTGTGTTCTGCAGGGATCAGATGGGTGTTGTGGATGTGAAGGTGAGCTATGGGCAGCTGGACATTTCAAAGGAGAAAAACCTGCTGGTCTGGGTCCTGGGTAAGCATTGTGCCTCTGTGTAAAATATCCTTTTCCCTGTAGCTGTATATTTCAAAAGGTAACTAGTGACTTCTTTTATTCTCACTAATATGTAGGACAAAAGTTTCCAAAGTCCCATGAGGTCACAATGGAGGGAAAGATCAGCTTTTCTGGGCCGACACACGGACCTTCTGACCCCCTCTGCACAGGACTCACTGCCTACATTAAAGTAAATTATTATGTTTTATAAAATATCAGCCATTCAAAGCATGTGTCAGCAAAATAATATTGACGTTCTTCAAGCCAAGAAGAATATTTATGATTCATAATATGTGACTGAGTTTGTATATTTAGAGCTAATCTCTAATAGGATGTAGTCAAATGGATGAGAAACATATTAATATGCAATCACTGTGCTGTGAAATCATTAACAATTTCACTCATTTCTTCACAGTTGTATTTCAAAGTGCCTGACATGACGCTGTCTGGGTGTTCAGTTGACCAGCATTCAGTGCAGGTTTATTCCTCTGCCAAGCCACGGATTGTTACATGTAAGTTCTCAGTACATTTAAAGCGAAAATGTTTGCTACATTTATTTCATGTGTAACTAAATGTAGTTCCTTTGTCCTATTCTCAGCCCGGGAACTTATTTCCAAAGACTACTTCATATGGAATTCAACAGGTGCTGCTCCGGTATCCTCTGGACAGATGGTGATGTAGCACTGATCCACACACAGAACCTCGGTGGGAAGGTGGACGGTACATTCATAGGACTGAAAACACTGTGCTCGGTTACATGCATTTGTTGCTATTCTGTTTTCCTGGATGGTTCATGAATAATAGAATACCGAAACACATATTATCTAACATTCACAAGTAATTCACAGTGTCCAAACTTTGGCTGGCAGAAGTGTTGATTTTGTTGATGGTTAACTATTTAAAAGAAATACCTGCCCCCGCATTACAACTTCTTTCATCCCCCAGCCTTCACCCTCCCTCACATTTATCCCATTTCAGACACAAGGGCCACCCCTTGCTCTGACAGTCCCACTTCAGTGACTCTCCATCAGCCGGATAATTAGCAGCTGGGGCCTTGTCATCAGCTGTTGTAGGCCTGGTGGAGAGGGGCGGCAGGACTGTGAAAGGCCAGGCTGCTCTGGCCAGTGTCTTGGCTACAAAAGGCTTCTCTTTAGAGCTGGCAGGAGTCCTTACCCACACCAATCACTCGCCTCCCCCCCCTCCTCTTTTGACCCCATCCTTGCCCTGTCAACTAGTGGCTAGTTCAAACACACAAGCAGGCTGTGATTGAGCGCTGACCCCTCTGGCCCTCTGAGACTTTAAAGCAGCCGGTCCCATTCAGTGAGCAGGACCTGCCTAATTGGTGAAAAAGTCACAAGGATGGTAATGGCTGGGCTGCCTGTCGAGGTTGCAGAGGTGCTTTAACTCAATTAATGTAGAACTTAAAGTCTGTGATTTTGATCTTCATTGATGTAACACAATCCGTAAAGGTTGACTTCCTTTTATATTTCATACTTAATTACAAAGAAAATCGGGTTTGGCTTCAGATGTTTTCCACAGTTTGCCATACCTGAACTATTCATGTTACTATGCAACATTTCTACTACATAAGCTCCACCTCAGTGTATTAAGTGGAATGAATAACTAGCCGATGAAGGGTTAAATCACAGGAGATTGTGCCCCACTACTCCACAGCAGCCAGACTCCTCTGAGTGGCCTCATTGTCTGCTGTTGGCCTCTTGTGCCCCTTGCTGGTCCAAATGCTACATTCTCACGTGGATTTCCACTCAGAAGGCTGACCATGACCAATCCTCTGTCAATTGGAACCAATTGCTCACACGGCATCCTTCACCTTCTTTTTATGTAGCAGTACGGAGTGGCAGACACCGAGACCTCTCGGCTCTCCCCCTCCACGATGATTTGGCTTTAAGGCCCAGTGTGTGTGGCTAGCGAACTGGAAAAGGAGAAGTTTTTTTGAAGAGTTGGGCCACTCTAAATCTCCTCAGTGTCCCAATATGTGGTCAGTCTGGCTCCTCAAGTCTGCAGTCAGTGGCCTCTCACTGGCAGACTTTGCTTTGTTGATTGAATAGCTTACTAAGTAGGTGGACTCGTTTTAATGCGTTGCTCTGCTCCAGTGCCTCCAGTCCATACCTTTGGGCATTTAATAGCACTGTTTTTCACAATCATTCATTTATTTGATCTTTGTTTCCTCCTGTTGACACACATATAATAAAATAACACTTCTGTACAGCAATCAGAATAAGTCACCTGGTCAGAATAGATTTGTGAAAGCAAGGCAACATTGTGGGTTGTTACAAATCATTTTAAAACATCATTATATTGTTTAGCTGTAAATGTTCAAAATGGTCTTTTTGTACTAAAAGGTTTTCCATACTAAAGCATTTGATTTGCTATTATACACACTGCAGCTGTTATCCACTTAACTGTGGAAGTTCTCTCCACTGTGTCCCTCAGCACAATAATGACACCCAGTGGCAGCGCACAATAAAAGTTCATGTTGGGTTGTCTTGATTTCTTGAATGCACGTTTCTTTTATTGAACTTTCTCGACGTCTGCCAGATTATCTGCGCTGATTTAATTCCCCCCGCTGCGCGATGTGATCCCAGCAGTGTTCATCTTACACATCGTGCCCGAGGACCAGGCTTTTGTCAGCCGCTGTGGCCCCAGGTGTTTGGTGGGAGTCCAGTTCCTCTCAGCCTCTCTAAGTCTCTAAGAGCCGGCCTCAGGGAGACCACTTCAAGAATGATGGTGCAATTAGCAGTTTCCTGTTTTCAGTCTGATTATTCTTCAAGAGGCTTTTTTTCCTTTCAAAAAACAGGATATCTTTGGACACTGGAGGATCCTTTTGTGTCGATCTTTTCACCCAAAGTCCAATAATAGACGAGCAGCTGCTTCAAAGCTTGCCGATCTGAATCCTGAGTCTTTGAAGTAAATCTCAAGTTTTGTTTAGGAAGTTTTTTATCAGTATTGTAGAATTTTAGATGAGCTTCACATTCACTGCCCCACCAGCAAGACTTCTCACGTCAGTGCATCACTTTCATCCCTAGAGGGCACCATAAACTTAGGAATATGTCTTCAACATCAAGAGTTTTCATCACATTGTAAGTTTATTTTGATGCCTAACCATAAAAGAAGCAACAGAACATGATCGTTTCAGAAAGCTTGAATTTTTTAATGTAGATTTGTCTTTGCCAAGTTGTGCAATAGCTATTTAGTAATTAATTGGCATCATCTGACTTTATGTTTTATCTGTTCTAATCCTGATTACTCAATACAAAGTGCTCTTGCTGCAGCTTACAGTCCAGGATCCCTGTTGTTCCTCTTATCCTCCCTGTCTGACTGCTTCAAGCAGACTCAGCTCACATCCAACTACGTCTCTGCACTTAGCTACAGCCGTCTCCTCACTGTTTTCCTTTCACTTGTCTGTGATACGTCTTTATCTAAAAAAAAAAAGTCCCCGATGTCCAGTTTGTTGAACATTTCTTACTTCCTGCTTTTAAGACCATGAGCTCAGTCTCTTCTTCTATCTGCAGTGCACGGAAGCTGTTTGTTCGGCTGCTTCTTCTGTCTCTTCATCAAAGAGAGATTCTGGCTTCAGGAGGCAGTTGGGGTCCAACCTTTGTCCTGTGGTCTCATCCCAGAAGATGTCCTTCTCTGTGGGCCTTCTCACGAGTTTCAGCCTTTGGATCCCTTCGGCATTGGGGCTTCGAACTAAAAGGCCAAATGAAATAAATAAGCAAGTGAAGCTCGAATCAATCAGTACACTAGACTCAGAGTTTGTATCGGGTAGGAAGGTAATCATTTGTGAGCCTACCAGTGGCTGTGTAGACAGCTTTATGTCTTCTCTTGTCTCTGGCTTGTCTGAGGTGAGTTTGACGATGCTGATGAGTCTGTTGAGTGAGAGATATCTGGGCCTCCAGAAATCCTCCCTAGAAAGACGGCAGTGCCACAAGAAACCAGTGTTGGAAAGTAAACGAGTTCATTTACACCACTAATGTTTTATAATATTTATACTTTTGTTGAGTAGCTCCAGTTTGATCTACATCATACATCTATTCACCTCATTTCACAGAGAAATACTCTAATTTTTACATCACTACCTTCATATGATAGTGATAGTTTCTTCATAGAATTAGATTTTATCTAAAAATATGACCATCTTATAGAATTTAATGATTTTTTTCCAGCTTAAATCACTAGTTGGTATGTGCTCCCTTGCAACAACAACGAAAAAAACAGTGTCTGGTTAGGTGCATGAGTTGTCAGTAGTTACAAAACGCCCCAAATTATTTATAACAGTAGCCAGGCAAATAACAGACTGAGCAACAAAGATGTCAAATTATCCAATATTGCACAAAAAATAACTCTTACCAAATGCATATAGAATAGTTGGTCAGTATAAAAATGCAGCTGACGAGCCGTTTCAGAACAAGTACTTCTGCTTTTTATGCTTCAAGTACCTTTAGTTTATATTTATATCAGATTTTAAATGCAGAACCTTTAATTATGTATTTTTATGCTGTTGTATAAGTATTTTTTACTTAAGTAAAAGAACTGACCACTAATTCCACCTCTGCAAGAAACACACATTTACAAATATACTGCAATACTGTACATGATTTAAGGGATTTGTAGCAGCGGATTCTTATTCATTGAAGTGAATTTGAAGCAAACTGTTCTACTGGAAGAATCATGTAAGTGTTAACACTATGCTTTTCTTGGTATCTACAAGTTTGGCTCTTACGGTAGGGCTTTTCTATTCCCTGTACCCTGAAAATAGAACCCGTTGAGGGCTAGTCATGGCTGTAGACCACCCTACTTCAGATCCACAGGGAGAGGAAGGGCTCACGGCTCACAGCTGTCTTTCTCTCTCTCCTCTTCTTCCTTTCCACTCCATCTTCCCTCAACCTCTCTCTCTCTATAGCACTGCAGCACAATTTTTCAATGTAAAAATGTATGATCTGAATTATTGATGTTACAGAAGCACTTCACCGCTTCCATACTTTGTCCAGATGCTTTACCTGAATCATTCTGCTGGTGCCTGTCTGGCCGGTTGTAAAAAACTGGTGGACATCCCCATCTCTGCAGTTCCTGCCCTACAACAAACATCAAAATTCCTTACTGGATTCTGAGATGGCATGAGGGTGATACTGGGACAGTCAGAGAGATATTTTTCTTTTTTTTTCATTACCATGGCAATTTGATTGGCAGTGCGTGTGTGGCCAATTTGAAGGGCCAGCGGTTGCAGTGCCTGAGGAGAGATAATGATGGGATGTCTGGGTAAAAATCACAAGCAGTCAGAACCAATGATGCTAAATTATGTCTCCCAGAGTCCCAACACAGGATTGAACAGATGAGAAACTTCTCTTATGAAACAGGCAACGAGAATAGCCTGTTACAGTTAAGTGTATTAGGCAGCAGACCTTGCTGAGCTAACCTGGGGTCTTCTGGGGGGATGAGAATGAATGATGCTTGAATTGTCGCTTTGTTTTGATGGGAAGGTTCCTGCAGAGCGCGGTTCTTACAGCACACACATGCACACAGTCAGTATCACAGCACAGAGGGATGGGTCAAAACATAATGAATAAAAGCATGTGGGAATGCAAAAGTTGGCACAAACTAACCTGAGAGGGAAGAAAGAGTTATTTCTTGTTTCAGTGGAGGTAAAGTCGTCTTCCTCCGTCCCAAAGGTCCTGATGGCTGCTCCGTTGTCAGTGGGAGAGCAGGGAGGGTCCACTGTGGTTTGGACTCATCTCCATTTTCTTGCAAACTATTACATGGGGCAACTTTACGCAGTCTGGGTCTGGAGTCTATGGAGCCCATTGTCCTGAGTTCCATCCAGAAAACTAACGCTAAAATACTTTTGCTCTGCTACAAGTTAGGTTTGTAAAGTTTAGTAACAAGAATATCTTTCTTAAAGTTAGTTGTTATTTAGATAAATAATAATCTCACCTTGTTATTGTTTTCTCATCAGTCACAAGAGGTCTCTGTCCACTTACATTGTTGACATGTCTCATCTAAATGTTGAGACTCTGTGGCTTTTCGGCCTGTCCAATAAAAAACTCATCAGTCACAGAATAACTTTTAAAAGTGACTCTCCACCTCGTCCCATTTGTTCCAGCGGCAAACCTCGTGCTCTTCACATCTAGCCTGCTGGCAAACTTAATGTTTGTCCCAAAGCGCTTCCGCCTGCTGCCAAAGGACAAATGCAATTTTTGGTTGTGGTTAAAAGAGTAGCGCGTACTCTGTCCCTGCTTTCATATTTGAGTCTCTCATTATAATGAGCTATGTTTCTATGGCAACTGTCCCCACAGGTTACTTTGTAACTCATAAGTTAATGCCTGAAAGAGCCTGTTATTTTCCTGCACCCCCTTTGCTATCTGAAAGCCCCGGAGGGACACAAAGAGAGGCAGGTTCGTTGGAAAGTTGCTAACTAACTGAAAAATATGACTCCAGAAGTGCTCATAAAAGCAGAGAGGGTGAACGAAGTGCTACAGTTGTGGGTCATACAACATGTATGCATGTCAGGTTGTAGTTATACAGTGTTTCTGTGATTATTTGCATGACAGTTTCCCTTTATATATTACAGTCTATTTGGTCTACAGTAGCTGTGTTGCTCCAGGGATGGCTGTGTCAGTCTATCATCCACTGTTTTGGTTAAGACTGAATCATTTTGACGACTATGAGATGGATTGCTTCCGTGAGATTTTGCAGAGACATTCATGGTGCCCTGAGGATGATCCCCATAGCGCCATCAAGAGGTTAATAGTTTTAACCAAAATATCGCAGAAATTTCAACAATGAAATCTGGTCTTTGGGTACTGTTTTACTTTGTCCTATACTAATATTCCCAGCAGCATCACTTGTATTCAGCCTCATAGAGTTGCTGGACTGTTGACGCTTTGTCTTGTTATTATCGGTACTGAAATTATTTAGTTTTCCATTTGATGCATCTGCAGTTTGGACACATTTTCCATTTCTTTGTTATGTTATGTTTCAAAAACTGTGAGCCATTTCCTACAAATAGCACCAACTGACATTTAAATCTTGTAGGAGGGTTTTATGATTCTTCCTTTATATATTTGCTTATTTCGTTACATCCCTTTCTAAGAACTTAAAAAGACAAAGCAGTATTTTACATCCACCATTTTAGACCCTTCTGATTAATGTCTTTTATCAGCATCCAGCTCGGTGCCAGTGGCCATTGTAATTAAGATTTGAATATTATACATTCCTTTGCTTCTTCTACCTCATTTATTTTAATATGTTAAAATGCCACCACAACTGTTTAACTGAAACTGTCATTTCAGCAAATGCTTCATTAGAGGTCTCGACTCACTGACTGCACTCCACCATAACAGCACTCTGGTGTGACTCTTGGGACTGTGTGTGAAAGAGAAGGCAGTGGAAAAAGACTGAGAAATGATTCCACTGGCACTGTCATCATCTCAATAGCACTATATGGACAAAAATTTAATTTTGTCTCCATGTTACGCGAGACTAGAAAGTCATTTTGACAAGTGCCAATCACATTGTTGTGCTTCGCAGACATACATGTCCTCTGGGATTTGACCATTGCTGCGCGCTTATGTGTTTTTAGTACTGACTGTGTGAAAGAGGATAAATTATAGTGAACTCTCTCTTCTGTGTACCGTATGTTTGTGTGTGTCAGTAAGTGACAGCACAGCACAGCACAGGAAGGCACGGCATAATATACTGTTGCGAGGAGACTTCTGCAAAGTCATCGCTGCTAAATCAATGCAATGCACTTTGCAGATTACTAATATTATATAAATCACATTACTTAGTTCTGCTAAAAATACTTGGCCATAATGCAGGTATATGGTTGAAACAACAACACTGTAATGTATTCTAGTCAGGCCGTGAGCCTACATTATATGTGTGTGTGTGTGTGTGTATGTATATATATGTGTATATATATATATATATATATATATATATATATAAAAATAAAAATAATTTCATTACAATAGTTATATTTGCAGTGTTTTTCCTTATCCACACTCAGAGTCTGAGGTACACTGCCAGTCAAAAGTTTGGACACACCTTACCATTCATTTTTTATTTAACTATTTTATATGTTGTAGATTAATACTGAAGACATCAAAACTATAAATGAATACTTGTGGAATTATGTTGTAAACAAAGAAATGTTAATCTTCAGTATTAATCTCCATTGTAGAAAATAATACAAGTAATTAAAAAGCATTGAATGAGAAGGTGTGTTCACACTTTTGACTGGGAGTGTATATAAAGTGTATTTTAACTGTAACAAGTGAACTTGCACTGGTATTGTGAAATCTTCGTGACATCAGTGTCCTAAACTGTAGCTAAACCTCTGGATAAAGTAATAAGCTACTGTTTTTGTATTTCTGAATCATCTTTGCTAAGTTAATGTATAGTATCCTAATGACAGGATTCCAGCTGCCGTCGTCCAGTTCAAGACATCTGAAAAGTAGTTTTGCATTATTAATGTGTGCATCTGTGTAAATTTTGATGCATGTAAAAAAAAAATATGGTGTAGAAATCAAAAAGAATTCTAAAATGTCATTAAATAACTTTAGCAACATACACACAGAGCTGAGTTAGACCAGGAAAACTCTGTTTTTATGAGGGTTTTCAGTCTTTTATTATAAAACCAAAAGAGGCTGTACATTACGCATAGTATAATTGCCATTCTTGTATATAATACTATTCAGTAAGACTTAAAATTAATACTCTTATTGATACAGATCTAAATAAATATCATAAATATGTATAAGATTGAGCCAAACTGGCCCTGCCAATATTTATATTCACAGAATACAGTCCGCAGAGCATGTCAGGGGAAGCCAGTCAGCTCTTGGTTTGGGTGCGTGCGAGGGACGGAGCGTGGCAAGTATTTCAAGAAAGTAAATAACACTTTCAACCCTTTTAAGTTTGCGTCATCCATAAATGTCCTCATTTCCCTCTTCCTGGTGTGAAGTGGCAGAGTCAGAGGTACATCTCCAGAGTGAAGTTTGAAGTTCAAGATGATACTTCTTGTCCTCCTGGTAGCTGACTCCACGTTGACTGAACATCCTGCTACACTTCCAGGTTGCTCTCTGGAGGAACGTGAGCAGACAGACTTGGCTAGCAGAGGTTGATATCAGAGCTCAGCCGTGTCATGCCAGGGGGATGGAGACGGTGCCGTTTGCTCGACTACGGCTCCGAGTGTGGACGCTGGACTCTGTGAGCTCCTCGCCGTGTTCCTCCGACTTCTTGTCCGCGATGGTGGCCAGGAAACGCAGCGTGACCGAGTCCCACTCCTCAGGCAGCAGCAGCAGCAGGAAGCCCAGACAGATGATGCAGGTGGCCGCCAGGCGCACCACGCTGAAGATCACCTCATGTTTCAAGACATCGACAGCTGCAGCGAGAAGAAGAAGGATGGGAACAAAAGAGGGAGCCAAAGAGCAGGACAGGGAGGGATGGAGGGGGGTGAAAGAAAAACAAATTGAGATTAATTACATAAAGTAAGATAAACCACAGGACACAGCAGCTGTAGGGGATAAGTTGAGCAAATGTGGATTATAATCAGCAGAAACACTCCGATTTATCATCCGTGTCTTTGCGGTCTGGAGCTCTGGGACAAGTTGCCGTAACCCACTGACCTTCATACAGTCCATCGCGGTTTACGAAAAGAACTTGTCTGCAGGCATTTAGTGTCGCCTTGGCAACCTGATCCTCCCTCAGCGAGAGGATAGTTGCAGGGTCTGTCGAGGCACACTGATGATTGGGTTTCCAGGATGAGCGAGGCAGACTTGCTGTGTAATCTGTTTGCTACAGTGGCCCTATAAGTGCTGACCTCTCAGTACAAATCCGCAGTTTGTGTGGCCATTTACTCCCTTTTTCAACGATCATATTAATTTACAGCATAATAATCAAGAAATCCTAATCAGTAAATTGGGCCTAGCACTTGAGCGAAATCTTACCTGCATTGCCCGGCACACTGAGCAGTGTCCCTATGGAGATGAGAATGGGGTACGTCAGCACCACACCAACATGGACCAAGATGTTGAACACTGTAAAATAGGAGGAAGAAGTTGAAAATGATTAGAGCTGAAACAGTTGGTTGATTAATCGGCTATTTCATGGACAGAATTGGCAGAATCAGTGAACTTTTGTACAGATATTCATAATGCTGTGTGGATGTTTCCTACTGGCGTCATGAATACTGGCTGCTTAACATCAGCATGTTTTTGATATTAGAATTTCTGTCAATGCTTTACTCTGCTGAAATACAGCCTCACCAGTTACTAACAAGGCTTTAGTTTCTCAGTCTTGTTAACATTGTCTCTACTAGGTTGTTTTTTGTATTTGCTACCTGAGAAAACATCCCCAAATTCAGTCTTCAAAACTGTGAGGCTAAATTTAGAAATTTTGGCTCTACAAATAAGCAACACTAAAATGTAATTTGAAATGTAAATAGGTTTATTCCACTTGTTTTGAAAGTTTGCAAAGGTGACTCCACTCTACTAAATCTGATGCAGCACAACAGTTGCTGCAACCATTTTAATCACAGTAATATTAGGTGGCCTATTCAGCTTAACCTTCAGAAAATGGCACTAATTTTTATAACAGGTACAACCTCCTCCTAGCACAAGGACCTTTACTGTTGATGGAGTCACTTTTTTCTTTCATGTAAAACTGAATATCTTTGCATTTTAGTCTGTTTGTCAGACAAAGCAATATTTCAGTCCAGGCACTTGGAAATTGGGTTGCCATTTTTCATTATTTTCTTGCATGTAATAGACCCAATAATAATAAAAAAAATCACTAGAAATGAACCAATAATAGTCAAGGCCTTATAAATGAATTCAACATGCTTGTTATGTATGTGCACTCTCACCCAGCCACAGTCCTGCCAGTCCACACAGGTATCCCCAGGGCAGCGAGGACAGAGAGTCCCACTGCTCCACCGCAGTGAAGTAGAGGATGAGGGACACACAGGAGATAAAGATGAGGTTGAAGAAGCCCATGGTGGAAAGAAAATGTGCCACTTCTCCAAGGCTGGCGCTGCCTAAGAACATCTTAAACAGCACCTGGAATTAGAGGAAACGTTAGCAAACTTGCAGTTGACACTATACAAGTTAAATTCAGTGCAGACAATTACGCAAAGTTGGTCTTGCAGCATGTTTAGCAGTCCGACCTTATAGAGAGCTGACGTTGAGGCTGAGCCCACAGCCAGTGCCACGCCCACAAAGGAATCACCGTGGAAACCATCAGCATAAGCCATCATGACAATACCTGTGATGGCCATTATAGCTGCCACAATCTGCAGATAGAGATTCAGAGAAATTGGTAACATTAGACATTAGTACCCTATTTAGAATTAGGAAACACTCAAAAAAGAGTTTTCATACAGACCCGAACACCCATGAACCGGTCCTTGAGGACAATCCATGACAGGAGAAAGACAAAGGCCTTGTGGCAGCAATAGAGAGCAGAGACATCAGTGGCGGTCAGTTTCTTCAAGGCTAAGAGGTACAGGTA
Organism: Amphiprion ocellaris; assembly: GCF_022539595.1. Classification (NCBI taxonomy): domain Eukaryota; kingdom Metazoa; phylum Chordata; class Actinopteri; family Pomacentridae; genus Amphiprion; species Amphiprion ocellaris. The sequence goes on from NC_072785.1 coordinate 15,957,965, forward strand.
GTTGGTCAGTGTCCACAGGATTGAAAAAGGGGCTGTCCTCTTCACGAAAAGCTTGAGAGTCATTCCATCCTCCCCAAAGAGTTTGCTGCACTCCCTGTTAGAGAGAAACAACACAGGAGAGTTGTCGTGCCATCCTTGCTTCAGAACATATCACTGTTTGAAAGATTATGTTTAGAGGATAGTGCTGGTTGCCCAGTTGTCTGGACAGTCAAGTGGTTTAAAATTTGCTCCAAGGGAATATAAAGAGCAGCAAAGAGGCCACTATTGGAGCTATTGTAGTAAACTGATTACAATAAGTAATCAATGTGTGTTTGTTTTGGTTACTGGCATTAAAGGCATATTGTAAATGTCAATATGTTTGCTAAATATAGTAGTAGCTATAGCAAGAGGGCATATTCTCTTGCAAAAGATTATTAGAGAACATTCTTAGAAATCTAATTGAGCAGATGTTGCTCTTTTCTTACATAAATAAGATTTTTAAGAGAGTTTACCTAAACTTCTGTATGGGGGTCTGTTTCTCCCGTGTGGTAACAACATGCAACGAGTAGTAGATGGGAAAGAAGAGGATGTTCCAGTTGCTGCTGAACCAGGAGATGAAGAAGGGACAGGAGAATGACTGGAAGGTCAGCTTCACCACCTGAGTGGTGCCCACCCAGGAGGAGGAAACACACAGCACCACCAGCAAACCGCCCAGCACCTTCAGAGCTGTGTTGGTACATGTCTGGTAGGACCGGCTCTCTCCACTGGTCTCACTGCCTGGCGTCTCTGCCTGAGACTCCGAACCATCCTCTCCTGATTAGAGGCAAGAGGAGAGGAGAAAATGTATAATTTGCAGGCTCAAAACTGCAAAGAGAGATATACAGCTGTTTTCCAGGATGACATAAGCACCTATAATTTTGATGCTAGATGCAAACTATCACTTTAAACATCTGGGTATGTTTTGTATTACTGTATCTACACCATGATGCTGCCTACAGGATGACTCCCTGGCCGGCGTCCAGCACATAAGCATTTATTGATCAGTCGTCCTTAGTGATCACAACCTCGGTTTGCCTTTCTTGCTGTAAAGGCACAAACGCATGAGGCAAGGCTTTGTTCCGAATGTGTCGGGTTAGCATGGTGGCATGTCATAAATAGCTTTGTCGCCTCATGATGCAGCATTTACTGTACACCCGTTGTAGTCAGGTGTGCACAGAAACCTGATGCCTAGAAAGCAAGAGTAAACCTAACCACATGACATTCCACAAGAAAGTCATGCCAACCTTGGTACACTGATGATGATACGCTGTGGGATACAGTGAAACATGGAAACAAGATAGATGGATAGATGGATGGATGGATTGATGGATAGAAATTTATTTTAAAGGCTTTGCTTTAATCTTATGCCAGTGACGCATGATACTTCTGGCCCAGTGCCCTAATGGACTGCAGGAGTAAGTGGCTTGTGGACCTTAACTGTGCTCTATAATATGTGGAGTGCTGTGCGTGTGTGTGTGTGTGTGCACGTGCATTTCCGGAGAGAGAGCTCAGATCCGTTCTTTACCTCTCAACAGTGTGATCAATTTACACCAGGGCAGGAATAAAAGATGACATGTGCTGGGTGCTCGCTGCCTGCGCTCCCTCTGCTAGCTCAGCACGTGAAGCTTTGCTGTTTCCACCATTAGCTACCATCACTAGAGAATTTGTACCAGTAGTATCTCCCCTCTACAGTAGCAGGACACCTCAAAGGTGCACATTATTGCGGCTGAGTGCCTTTTCTTTAACTGGGAAGACACCTCAGCAGGATGTCAAGCAATGGGAGTGCATGTGGCGTGAGTGACTTGTGATGAAAGTGGATTTTACCCAGAAGTAAATAAATGCAACACAGTGTGCCGAGCAGCAGCGCTTTGATTAAGTAACTAATGTGTGGCAAGATTGCTGGTGGCAGTTTTATTTGTTTGAAACACTTAGATGCTACTCTGTGCTCTCCCTGCAGATACACAGACAGGAAAATGCCACCAAAGTTTTAATCACAAGTGAGCTAATAAGCAACTTCATAAAAGAACTCCAAAGTCTTGCCAAACTTACTTTATAAGTTTAATCAATGTATGAGATCATAGCTGGCATCCAGTAGGAGCACTGCATTTAAGGGATGGCTATAAATGTACCCAGGCCATCATGAAATCTCAAATCACTGTCACGTCAGTGCAGGAAGTACTCTGATGTTTATCTAAAATAAAAATATCAATACACATAAAATATAAAAACATCCTGTGTTTAAGATCTTACATAAGTGAAATTACAGCTGAATATATTTAGTGCTTAGTAAAAGTATGCACTCTGCAAGAAACCAGTCTCTGGTAACTGATGTGGTCTCAGATTTTACATTCCAGATGCAGCAGTGTGTGTGTAGCATTTGATATAGTTGCTATTAACTTTACTTTCTATATAAAGTCACAGTTTATAGTTTAATGTAGTGATTCCCTGAGAGAGTAAATGTATATATTTTTAATTTTCTGTATTATTGGTGATTCTGGATCAGTTCAGCTTTCAGGCTTGTGATGGTTAAAGAGTTAAATGAGACCATCTGAGAATTTAAGTGGGGAATCACTCCTTGGCAGAACATTCAACAGCTCATAAACATCTGAAACATGAAAAGGAGATCATCTGTTTTCATGTGAAGCCTCATTCTAGAAAGCATCCAATGACTGAAGCTGTCAAATACACGTAGCAGTGCTAAAAATAATGAAATGCAGTACAAATATGAAGTAGCGTAACATGAAAATACCCAAGTAAAAGACAAATACTGAAAACTATATTAACCATAGTATAGTATAGAAACCATAGTTCCAACACTACTTTACATCAGCAGCCTTCAGTCTGTCCACAGTGTAGCACTGAAAATTCAGACTTATAGTACAACTATTAGTTACAATGAAAACCTTTAGCAGCCAGAAAATGTAAAAGTAGCTGCAAATGATGAAGCCAAACTCAGTTTTCTTCGTGTCAGTGCTTTTGATCACAGACTGAACATGCTCTCAAAAAACCTGCAGATAAAAACGTCAGATAAAACGTTTCACCTTACAGTTCAACCCAGATGGGAGCAGATCTACAGTATGTAGTGAAAGCAAAATGCTCAACACTGATACAGTTTTGTTTCTGCAGGATCATCGGGGGATTTGGTCTAATTACATTCTGTCACAGCAAGGATTCTCAATCAACCTAATGAGGCTGCTGGTTGCTAACTGGAAAAATTAGATCTGATATTTCTCCAAGAGAGAGGCAGAATTTTTTTTATTCCTTTTTTTTCTTTATGTCTGCTTTTCTTCATCCACCAAGCGAGATGGTTTATGTTTCATAGCACTGACAAAACCTCAAGCTTTTAGTGTTGGATGAGAGCTCTTCTGTCCTGAGGTAAAAGCCACTACAGGCTGATCTGGTGCCAAGATGCAGTAATATTATGAGTCTACTATTCCCCCGCCTCATAAAAGTAGCTCTCGTGGCCAAAATTGTATTCTCATATCAGACAGTGTTATTGCTGACTAATATTGACGCTAAAAAGTTGCAAAGGAAACAATAATAGCTGCTACACACAGGCTGACAACACCGGATAGCAGAGAAATACTTCACTAAAGCAGAAAAGAAGTATTATTTGAGGATAATTTCAGGTGAGAATAAGTGAACCTATTTGAGAAAACTGCTCAAAGTCAAGGGAAGTAGTCTTAAAGTAATTGGACTTTTAATTGAGCCGTATAATTTGTTGTGTAATTAAGAGTGTAGGGGTATTTCTTTTACATAATGATAATCATTTTGGTAGGTAACATTAAAGATAGCTGCTTAACTAGGTTGTAAGTTCTGAAAGCTTCTGTACTTTTATGATTAATGATTAAATGCATAAAGACTTAAATGCAGATTTAAAAAATAGAACTCAATATTGACAACAGCGCTGCCTGAATTTGAAACAAGCTCCGTGACACTGTGTCTAAAAAAACCCTGCATTTATATATGTTTAACTTCACATATGGGTTAGTTGAGTATTAGGGCAGAAAAAGGAGCATTTGGAGGTGTTTTCATTTCATTACAGAAAAGGTAGTGCTGCACTGGATCATTCACTACCGGCACCCATTTATAAAGCTCATCCACTCAGTGTGACGCAGTATGCTGCTCAGACCTCACATTTCAATCCATTCTGTGTTTTATCCCCGCCACTGATGCTACATGCCAGCAACACTGATTGATGGAGCTCTGCTGAGTCCAATAAGAAGCTCACAGTCACGTCTGCAGTGTATGTCAGGCGTACCACAGGTCAACAAGTCCTTTTCCAAAACAGGTCAGATGATACTGATGAAGAGTTGATTAGCGATATCTCACTGTAATCTGTGTTAGAAAAGTTAAAGGGCTTTAATGAGCTTGTACAGCGGAGAGTAAATAGTAGGATGAGGAGGGAGGACAGGCGAGCAGGATGTAAAAGCAGCTGACTTGGGCCTGTTTGCTTTTTTTTTTTTTTTAAAAAGTACTAGGCCACACGGGAGCCAAAGCAGCCAAACATATGCTGCTACTATCATGCTTCCCATCAACACATTTAGCTTTTTAACTCTGCCGTCAGGAGACTGAAATGATGCAAATGAATGTGTTTTTACAACATCCGGAGTAAAAACTGTTAGTCAATTCAAAGGCTGCTTGCTTTGCCGTCTTTATAAGATATTCATTTCTGATTTATATCTGAAGTAAATGCACCACAAGTAGGAAACATCTACTGCAAATCACACCATCTGTTTCACTCCATGTGGCTGTTCAGTGCATGTGATGCCTTAGGAGAAAAACACCATGATGTCACCTGGGGCCACAGAAATAACATCACTTCATAGTTTTAACCGTTCTATCTGAGCTAATTCTGACAGTTTTTTGTTGTTTTTTTTTAACTTCATGCCAACACATACACATAATGTATAGCCAGTCAAGTAGAAATGGCATCTTGGGCCTCTCTGGTTCTTTTGGTTTACCTTCAGAGATGGGGCAGGTCAGGACCTGAGTGCTGTATGAGCTGAGAGGAGCCACTCGGGCTGAGTGCTTCTTCATTCTCCACTGGGGGCACCACAAACTGTCCTCCCCTGGAAGGTGTGTGACTGTATTAGAGTGTAGAAGTGTGCCCGGGCTGCTGCTGCTGCTGCTGCTGCTGCTCCACGCTCAGCAGCTCGTCCTGCTAGCACCAAGCATCCCCAGACTCCTGACTCCTCCGCTTCTTCTTCACACTCTTCACCGCCCTCCTCCTCCTCTTCCTCCTCCTCCTCTCAGATCTCTGTCAACTCTTCAGTCTTCTTCCAGCACTCCAGTCCCGACTCTGCGTTCCTCTCCAGCCCAGCGCTCTCACTGTTACTGGTGCTCTATCTCTGTCTGTCTGGATAGTGACACACAGCTCAGTGGAAGTGCAGCGGAGTGGAGACTCTACTGTTGCACTGTCATGCCGTGATCCAGCGCTGCCACTGTCTCCAAGGGAGACTGAGCTTCAAGTGTGTGTGGCATGGTGCAATCACTACCCTCATCTCATTTCTATCCTCCCCCTCCTCTATTCTCTCTGTCTCGTTTCCCCTCCTCTTCGTTTGCTCCACAAATCAGCAGCTTTGTTTGGAAGGTAACCAAGCAGCCCAGGCTAATTATGCTGTGTTAGCTGCACCCCCTCCTTTCCTCCTCCCCTCCTCTTTCTACCTGACCAGGCTCTCCTCACTTCTCCCCTCCCTCCCTCCCTCCCTCTCTCTCCATCTCTTGTCCTCTGTCTTCCAATGACTCTCGCTTTTCTTGGCACATCTCCTGCTCTTGACTACTCCTTGAGAGTCAGATTATTAGTAGAGCTCTCTTTCGTTTGCCTCCTCCACCGCCACATTAATCAATCGAGCTACAAGATGAAAAAGACAAAAGCCATGTGCATATTACACACAAAGACATGACAATGTGATGGATGTAAATTCTGCTAACCTATGGTGTTTCCATATTTCACATCCACTACATATAGGGGACAACAACGCAGAACATTTCAAGAAAAATATATTTTAAGGTACTAAACCTGTGTTCAGAGTGTACTGCAGGTTTAGCAACATTTATAACTTTAAAACAAGAATCGGTTTCATGGACCTTCTCTCATTTCTCTTAGAAACAATGAGAAACAAGAATCATACGCTGCCCTGCCAATATCAACATTTTTTGCACCAAAGAACTCAGGTTCTGAACAGCAAAGGTAGAAAATAGAATTTCTCAAGCACTGTAGAGTAAATGTTTGGATGATGGTGTTTCACTGAACTGTTTCCACTTCCTATATTCTATCAAATCTGTCTGAGAGCAGCAAGTATTAAAGACTGTGAATACAAAAACTTTACTAAGCTTGACATGGCTATGGAATGGTGTTTTATCTGTACCCACAACACTAAAGCACTGCCTCGTATGTCAACAACTTGACACGTTTAAATGCAATATTACCTAAAGTTACAGCAAAGAGTTAAGTAAGCTTTGGCCGAAAACTCTCCGCTTAAGAGGAAGTTCTTCAAGAGTGCCATGTGTTATTACTTTACCCATCATTCTTACTTCTTAGCACTTGACTGGCGCTTCTTAAATATTTCTGTGCAGGATGTTCACTGTTAATGGAGATTTTTACATTAAATATTGACCATGCAGCCACTTTAATAAAGGATTTAAACAGTTTTTCCTTCACTGTTCCACAGTCAGGGGAAAACCTTCCATCAGCAGCCATGTGGGCTTGAGGAGGGTCAGTCTGGGCCGTGTGAGTCAGCCTCAGGACTGTGGTCAGGAGTTTCCATTTCAAGGAAAGCCCTCCAGTCATTCTATCTCAAGCTGTGGTTTGTCTACCTGAAGATTTAATGGACCTAAATATTGCTCAGGCCTCTACATCAACAATCAATGCTTAGTGTGTGGGGTCAGACATATGAAGCTATACAGCCAGTAATATAATCTTAATATAGCCTTCCTGCCCAGTAAAATCTATACTAGTCAGGAACAGTAGCACGGTGACATGAGAAACAGAAAGCACTTGAGGTAAACATAAAATACAGCAGATGTAGTGGGATTTTGTTTAAGTTGGTTGCTTAAGATGATTACATGAGTGCTGTTTTGCAGGATGTTTATTCCAGGATTTCGGTAGTTATATCAGCATCACTCTGAGCCCCTCCCTTCTCGTCTGTCTGCACTTTCCAGTGCTCATCAGCCAAAGTTCTGGTAACACTACAAAGAGCATAGCAGATCAGAGTATTCGTCTGTGCATTCTTCAGGCTGTGAGAGAAAACAGCACAGTTATTGTTTGGCTGTTTGTTACAATAGGAAAAAAATAAATTAAGGACCACGTTCCAGTGAAACCATGCTAAGTTATTTGCTTAAACACAGTCTTTAATTCAAGGGAAACACTTTGAAAAAACAATTCTTTGTTGTAATTTTAGCACAAAGCCACAGTGCACACACTCATACACACTTATTCCCCTGTGGTCAGTTAGTGTTGCCGAGTGATTGTAATACTAATGCAAATGCATTAAGTGATGACATGAGAGCAAAATGTTGCATTAACTGCGTGTCTGCATGGCTGAATAATGCTTGGTCAGGTGGAAGCAGGGGATAAGCTGGGGGTATGGATCCACAGAGACAAGCAGGGTTAAACTTAAAAATAGCCCTGCTGATGAGAGGAGCCAGCAACTAGATGAGGAGAGGACAGAAAAACGATCCAGTCAGCAGAGCCCAGGATGCTAATCGCTATCCGATTAAGAGAAATACCTTGAGTACAGGCTCTACAGGAGGCCGCGGTTCAATCTCAAATATTAGAACAAGCTCACAGTTTTGAGGTGATTATTTCTCTCTCTGTCTTGTCTTTTACAGCTATCGCTAGATTAAAGCTTTGTAAATTAAATCAGAGTAGAAGATGTTTGTTTGATTTTATTTCTTTCACATAATTTATTTCAATGACACACTTTTCTGTCTCTTCAACACCTCTACATCCCGATAGCATCATATACAATATCTACAAATGTACAATTCAATAGAAAACCTGCTCAGAAATGAAGTTGAATCAACACCCCTCACAAAAATTAACAAAAATTCCAACCTCATATAACATTTTTTTGTGTAACTAACTGGAAACTGGGCGTATATTGTTCTGCATGTGTTGCAGATCAAAACACAGTATAGTACAGCATCCTCCTCTTTACCTCCATAGCAACAGTGGGGGTCCTGCGCACACTGACGCACTAAACCCATTCAGACTCTTTTGTCATTTAGATTACCCAAAGCTCCTCAGTTTATAGTAAAAGGCTCTTTGTCTTTAGCACCTCTCTGTTACTCATCACATCTCGACGAGCAGAGGAGGAAGAAGAGGGACACAGGATGCAGGTTTTAGCTGAAATGGAAACTGGACAACCTCTAAATAAATTTCTAACTGTCAGGTGTGTTTCCTGTACCTCACACCACCAACTCAAGCCTCAGTAGTAGGAACATTGGAGAATGAGGACACCTAGTGGTGGATATGGTTAACTGCATTACAGGTACATCAGGGAAACTGGAGGAGATGTTTGGCAAAGGGCCATCCAGTTTCAGAGTCAGTTCCACCAAGATTTATGTAGCAAGGTTTTGAGATGACCACACTGCAATCAAAGTTAAAGAGATTTAATCTGTGGCATTCCAAAAAGTAAAAAGATGCATTTGAAAACATGAATAGCAATTTATCAATGTCAAAGTTGCCTATTTACAGTCGTTAGGATTTATCCTCTGGGGACATGGAATGAATTAAACAATTATGCAGCTGTTAATTGATGTGGAGCAACATTTGTAGCTACATACAGCTCGACACAGCTTCTCTGTGTGTGTGATTTTGGCAGCATGATCTTTTCATTTATGAGAGTTTTTCTTCTTGATTTTGTTTGGTCATTTTTATGTCTCTGTTGTCAGTGGCAGTGGAGGAAGTTTGGAAACCAGGGTAAAGACATGAAGCAAATGGTTCCCAGTCAGGAATCAAACCTCAAAGCATCTGTGCCCTTAAAGTTTGTGAACTTCTTTTCAGAAAGCAGAGATTCACCAATTAGATATGCATGATTGCATATCAGCACCAGTACAGACTTTCATAAGTGGATTGTATATTATCCAATACAGGACTGAAACACACATTAGATGCAATTTATTTCTGAATATAGTAAAAGCAGTGTTATTCATTGTCGTCATTAATACCTGAAATCATGTGTCCTGACACATATGAACACAATGACTTCCGTACAGTGGAACGTACAGATCTAAAGTCTGCAAATAAAGATAGCACTGGTTTGGTGTTGCTGTTTGGTTTTCTCTGGTGGATGTGAAAGGGTTTTTGTTGTTAAGGGACTGACAGATCACAAGAGGGCAGTGTTAGGCTGCTGAAATGAGTGCTGCTGTGGAGATACACTTGGCATAATGGAGAGGCCATTGCAATCTGTACACCTATTGCTCGTGTATTATGTAATATTACTTTCGGATTACTTGCAAGACAAACTTCTTCAGAATGAATTACCAGGGCCAGCCAAATATCTAATCACCTGAAAAACAACATCTGGCCCATTGCATTGTGGTGTGAGCACAGATTCTGTAACCCATGTGCAGAAATATTGCATCCATTAGTTGCAGGGTGTTTCTGCTCATTCTCAGGAGCGTGTAAGACTAACAGCACTCCAGGAGTCATTCAGGCAAAGCTCATATCCCATTCGTTCGTTGGCCTGGTTATAAATAGCACAGAGTGAGCAGGCATGGGAACGGGACAGTCCAAAATAAGTATGTGCACATACAGAATGTCAGAGCAGGAAAACGAAGATTCACCTGTAGTGAACACTGTTTGTTAATGGTCTAGAAATTGCAAAATATCAACACAAGCATGTGTGGATTTAAAAGTAACTTCTATTGTCTTCTTTGCATTTGTCTCTAGACTTTCTTTGTGGATGGAAATACAAATACAAACACAATGCACTGACAGAAATGACTATCTCTCCTGCCCTTTCTACATAATTTCCCTCTGAGTGCTTGGGTGTGCTGCTGTCTTGCGGTGAGTGGAACTGCCACTACAAATCCCTGTTATCTCTCCTGCATCCTACCTATTTACTCAGCAGGGGAGCACAGAGGTTCCACACACTTTCTCTAAATTAGCTACCTAAAGCAAGACACACAGCAAATTAGTGTAATGTTCTCCAGGAGATGCTGAGGAGGCATTTGCTGTAAACACAATTGTTGCCTGGTCCAACAGGAGCCTAGTGAGCGAATACGCTGCCCTTTCTTTTTCTGATTTCATTCTACTTCAACTTTTCTCTTGAGCACATTTTAGTAGTTGTCTACATTATCTACGTGAAGTGGGGTGAATAGGAAATTATGCTGTGACTTGTTTGGAGTTGCATGTAAGTAAGTCATGACATCGTGACTGTACTGTATGCATCACACCCTGGACCCTGTCCTCAAATGTAGTCCACAATCCCCCTCAGAGCATCTTCTCAATTCCACGCAGATGGCATGTGGCAATAACAGCAAACTGGCAACAAGATCTTACTAAATATATCATTACCCCATAGGCTTGGCAGGATGAGCCCACTGTTCTATTTACGTGCTCCTTTGTCTTTTCCTTTATGGAAAATGATACTCGCCATGTGATTGGGGGCCATGTGATTCCTGAGTCAGAGTGTAAACAGACCAAGGAGCATGAATGTGATGCTGCCATACACCAAGTAGCGCTCAGAGAAAGCGACTTCTCACAATAACATTCCTAAGAATTCATTTAAAAAGGAACATGGGCGTGCACATTAGCAATTTAGTCAGACTCTCTCGCAGTGACAGCAACAGCAACAGCATGTTTAATAGCTGTGCAAGCAGGAAAAATGTTGACAAGTGCTGCCCTGAGGAATACCTTCTGTTGACTCTGGCATGCACAAAATTCTCTTGTTTGGCAAGACGGAGGAACACAGGGCTACAGATGGCATATTTTTTCAGAGAAATGGGAAACGTCCTTCAAATCAAAAAACCCTTCAGCTCCCAGATACAGTAGTTCCTATAGGCTTGATACGGTTATTATGATCCACACCTGCTCCCTTTACCTGAAATTACACCACAGACAACAGCCCATCTTTCATTTTCTCCTGGTATAGTGCGTAGTAGACAATAAGATTGGATGGGCAGTGGAATGGAAACTGGAAACTAGGCGTGCAAGTACCAACAAGTTTCATTTTATTCTGCAGGTTTTTTCTCTATTAACTGATGAATCATTTAGACTCTGTGCAACGTGTGTTGATTGAAAATAGTAAAATATCAACTATATAGTATTCAGATGCTTCTTTTTATGCAGATAAATGGTCCCAAAAAACAAATATACTGACCTCACTACTATAAATGACAAAGCAAAGCAGATGTGAGAAATTTTATACTTTAATCCATTGCAGCATATTGAGATATATGCTTGAAAAATTACTTTAAGATTATTCAGTTATCAATACTTGCAGATAAATTGTCTGTTGATTCACAAACCAAAAATATTACCTCATGATATCAGTGCTCCATAATATTGATTGATTTACATACTTAATGTGGTCATTCAAGCATCAGTAAAATGCACATAAAATAGCAATTAACTCTGTGTCAGTATTGACTCAGTCACAATTTGTGGCTGCGTTTTCAATTGGCTTTCATATTTCACATTATTAGCAAAATGCACAAACAAGATAGTAGAATTCTTCATTTTCACTTTTATAGTTAGAACCAGTCAGCACTGGTTACACAATACTGTCATTGTCTCCAAGGCCCTTGAACTGTTCAATCTGCTTTCAATTTAAAGTTTTTTGGTACTCCATATTAATCAGGTGTTCTTTCAATAGATTAATCTGGTCGGGTAGATAAATTCTCAAATGAAATGTCTGATTGCATTCATGCTCAATCTACTGCAACTGACACCCCTGATAAACAGGAGGCAGTTAGTGAGAGACGAGCTCATTTCCCTTTTCCTCAGCCTCGATTGCGGGGGATGGGGGCCCTGGGAGTACTGCGCTCACCTGGGGCCTGGTGCGGGGGGTATGCGGGGTGCCTCCCTGTCGGCGTCGCCGGGCCCCACCACACTGTCCATTTTTACCCTCTGGACTCACATCGGGTCCCGGCTCCGATTTCCTCTGGCCGGCTCCCGGTGGCGGCCTGCCTTGTGATGGGCTGGTTGCCATCCCTTCGGTGGGCCGCTCGGCCCCTGTGTCTGGCTTCCTGGCTGTGTGGGGCCGTTGGCCCCCTCGGGGGAGGGAGAGGGGGTGGGGGTGGGCGGGTCGGGTGGTGGGGTGGGGGGTTTGGTGGGGACTGGGGTGGGCGGGGTTAGGGTTTGGGTGGCGGGTGGGTCCTCGTGCCCCGGGCCGCCTGGGTCGGTCTGGGCGCGCAGGGGGGTGTCAGTAGCTGCTCCCTCTTGTTCTCCGGGTTCGCGTCGTTCACGGTGGCCCCGGTGGCTCTCTGGGGGTGCCGCCCTGTGGCTCCTACGGCCCGGGGGGAGGGATGCCCTGTTGACTTGGCCCTGCCTTGCCGTGACTGCTGTTCTGGGCTTCGGGGTTCTTCACACTTGCATGTTTGATCAGGTCTTGCCAGCTACTGCCGAGTCCCATTTCAGCGATTGATGGGTCCCGCCAGAATGTGCTGAGAATTTCTCCAGTCTCTACCCTAAACTCATTCTCTCTCGCACTAGTATCCTTTTCTGGCCTATTCTATTCTATTCTATACTATCAAGACACCCACAATTATGGTGCTCAGTACCATTTGTTCATTTATTATTGAATCTCTTTTTCTTTTGTGTTGGTTTGGTTTTCTTTTCTTTTTTCAAATTTTTATTTATTTATTTATTTTTTTTTATTGATGGGCAATTAGTAGTTGGGCATAACACACCACCTTACAATCTTTAATTGCAATAGCAACGCCTGTTATTTTCTATCCCTGTTCATCCTGTTCGTCCTGTTCGTCCTGTCCAGTCTTTGTTTCCCCCACACATCACTGAGGTGTAGCACTGCCCTCCCTGGCTCATAATAGGGAATTCTAATAAAGAATATCTGCTTAGCTTTCAGGGAGGGCCGGTGATGGTCACACACATGCACTAAATATTAAAATATTTGGCTGCAAGACTAAAATATGCATCAATCTCATAAAATGTTGACTCCCCTTTCGTGGAGTTAAACAATGAGAACAAATGCAGACAAAAAAAAAAAAAAAAAAAAAAAAAAAAAAAAAAAAAAAAAAAAAAAAAAAAAAAAAAAAAATAGAAATTGCAAAATATCAACACAAGCATGTGTGGATTTAAAAGTAACTTCTATTGTCTTCTTTGCATTTGTCTCTAGACTTTCTTTGTGGATGGAAATACAAATACAAACACAATGCACTGACAGAAATGACTATCTCTCCTGCCCTTTCTACATAATTTCCCTCTGAGTGCTTGGGTGTGCTGCTGTCTTGCGGTGAGTGGAACTGCCACTACAAATCCCTGTTATCTCTCCTGCATCCTACCTATTTACTCAGCAGGGGAGCACAGAGGTTCCACACACTTTCTCTAAATTAGCTACCTAAAGCAAGACACACAGCAAATTAGTGTAATGTTCTCCAGGAGATGCTGAGGAGGCATTTGCTGTAAACACAATTGTTGCCTGGTCCAACAGGAGCCTAGTGAGCGAATACGCTGCCCTTTCTTTTTCTGATTTCATTCTACTTCAACTTTTCTCTTGAGCACATTTTAGTAGTTGTCTACATTATCTACGTGAAGTGGGGTGAATAGGAAATTATGCTGTGACTTGTTTGGAGTTGCATGTAAGTAAGTCATGACATCGTGACTGTACTGTATGCATCACACCCTGGACCCTGTCCTCAAATGTAGTCCACAATCCCCCTCAGAGCATCTTCTCAATTCCACGCAGATGGCATGTGGCAATAACAGCAAACTGGCAACAAGATCTTACTAAATATATCATTACCCCATAGGCTTGGCAGGATGAGCCCACTGTTCTATTTACGTGCTCCTTTGTCTTTTCCTTTATGGAAAATGATACTCGCCATGTGATTGGGGGCCATGTGATTCCTGAGTCAGAGTGTAAACAGACCAAGGAGCATGAATGTGATGCTGCCATACACCAAGTAGCGCTCAGAGAAAGCGACTTCTCACAATAACATTCCTAAGAATTCATTTAAAAAGGAACATGGGCGTGCACATTAGCAATTTAGTCAGACTCTCTCGCAGTGACAGCAACAGCAACAGCATGTTTAATAGCTGTGCAAGCAGGAAAAATGTTGACAAGTGCTGCCCTGAGGAATACCTTCTGTTGACTCTGGCATGCACAAAATTCTCTTGTTTGGCAAGACGGAGGAACACAGGGCTACAGATGGCATATTTTTTCAGAGAAATGGGAAACGTCCTTCAAATCAAAAAACCCTTCAGCTCCCAGATACAGTAGTTCCTATAGGCTTGATACGGTTATTATGATCCACACCTTCTCCCTTTACCTGAAATTACACCACAGACAACAGCCCATCTTTCATTTTCTCCTGGTATAGTGCGTAGTAGGCAGTGGAATGGAAACTGGAAACTAGGCGTGCAAGTACCAACAAGTTTCATTTTATTCTGCAGGTTTTTTCTCTATTAACTGATGAATCATTTAGACTCTGTGCAACGTGTGTTGATTGAAAATAGTAAAATATCAACTATATAGTATTCAGATGCTTCTTTTTATGCAGATAAATGGTCCCAAAAAACAAATATACTGACCTCACTACTATAAATGACAAAGCAAAGCAGATGTGAGAAATTTTATACTTTAATCCATTGCAGCATATTGAGATATATGCTTGAAAAATTACTTTAAGATTATTCAGTTATCAATACTTGCAGATAAATTGTCTGTTGATTCACAAACCAAAAATATTACCTCATGATATCAGTGCTCCATAATATTGATTGATTTACATACTTAATGTGGTCATTCAAGCATCAGTAAAATGCACATAAAATAGCAATCAACTCTGTGTCAGTATTGACTCAGTCACAATTTGTGGCTGCGTTTTCAATTGGCTTTCATATTTCACATTATTAGCAAAATGCACAAACAAGATAGTAGAATTCTTCATTTTCACTTTTATAGTTAGAGCCAGTCAGCACTGGTTACACAATACTGTCATTGTCTCCAAGGCCCTTGAACTGTTCAATCTGCTTTCAATTTAAAGTTTTTTGGTACTCCATATTAATCAGGTGTTCTTTCAATAGATTAATCTGGTCGGGTAGATAAATTCTCAAATGAAATGTCTGATTGCATTCATGCTCAATCTACTGCAACTGACACCCCTGATAAACAGGAGGCAGTTAGTGAGAGATGAGCTCATTTCCCTTTTCCTCAGCCTCGATCTAAAAATCCATTGAGGTGCTCCCAGCTCATCCAAAAGAGCCTCAGCTGGAACAGTTTCTGATCGAATGAGACTCTATCTACGCATTTCCTTTGAGATTTTAATGCACTTTGTCACAGGGTGTCACATTTTGGGAGTAGATTCAGGTATGAAAGTCATAACACTGAGATTACATCTCTCTCCTGTACATGCATTTCAAAGTCATGAATTTGTAGTTGAGCTTTTATGTAACAACTAGAGGGAGATGTTGGGGAGATTGCGTGACAAGTCTAATTCCCTTGAGGTGAAGGGTATCAGCATCTGAACCTCCAGATAATCACATGTAGATCTTTCTGGACCTCACTGGGCATTTATTCAAGAAAAGTGCCAGTTAATTCCTACCTACAACAAAGAATGATCAGACAATGAAATGAACAGGCCAATTATGTAACACAGAGGTGAGAATCTCTGTTAGCTCTAATGCTTCAGGCCTTGTACAATCCTGCTGTGCACACCTTGTTCAATCTCCATAAACCCACCGACTGGTGTTTCACAGAGTGTAGTTCAGGTTAGTTTTTCCTCTTTATAATCCCACTGGTGCTGGCAACACTTCCACAGAACTGGAGGGCAAGTTTTTAAAGATCATCCCTGAGCAAAGTGCACCATCAGCTCTCCCCACCAATCCAAGCCATTGTCTCAGTGTCAGCAAAAACTCACAGCGCTGCCCTACCAATCAACAGCATGTTGACAGAAAAGAAAATTATAGAGAAGCTTAAGGTACTGAAGTGCTGCTATATCTCAGGCACGTCGGGAGACAGCAAGCAATATTCACACGCATCACATGAGGAGCTGCTGGTGTTTGTCATTTTAGAGAATATATTGTTTTAATTAAATACGTGGAATAAACACTTCAGTATGAGGCTGTCATGTAAGTGAGTGTTTGCAGACTTCGGCAACATAGATGTGGACAACATTGCAGTTCAAACAATCAAGTTTTGCAATTGAATTAGAGAATGGCAGCATAATTTGTGCAGGACACTCTGCTGTGTAATTGCATTGCCAGATAGTGTTAAATGTGTTTTGTGTTCCTCGCTTTTCTTTCACTCGCTCTCTCTCTAATACTGTGTCTCAGAGATGGATGGACCAGCAGCAGCATCACGCAGCCTCCAGCTCATACTGGCAGTGATTGACATCATGCTGCTCCTTAATAGCCATAATTAAACCTCAGTTAACTGTGTTTGCAGTGACAGATTGTGCAATTCCCTCATTTAAAATGAGAAGCAATTTGCAAAGCAGGATTGAAAGATTCATGCTTCCTTCCTCACACCTCTGAAACCTGATTACCTGCAATCTCCAATTTTTCCATCACTGTGTTGCCACAAATGCTGCCTCTTTAATTCATCTCACACCTGGCAAAGAAATCCACCAGTGAACCCGTCACTTTTCCCCACATCTTTTCACTCACTTCTATGACTGGAGTATCCCGGGTTGTATCCATAGTAGCCGGTGATCCTCAGGATGCGGTCCTCTATGTCGTGCACTCCGTTGGCTGTCACTTTGGGGCTGCTGCTGCCCGGGAAGACGGAGCGGCTGCCAGCGGTCGGCGTCGCCTTGCCCGGCAAGTGTGTGCTCTTCAGGGGCTCCAGCCGGATGCAAGGCTGCTCCCCACTCTCCAGAACACTCTCCGCGCTTATCATCGTGGGTCCGAGATGAGAAGAGGCCGGGGATGAGCCCTGATCACCATGCGAGAGACCCTCGGGGCTCGCAGCAACAATTAGCAGCCGAGAGGAAGGACATCCAAATCCACATTCACATTCCTTCAGTGATGCTCCCGGACGCAGAGCAAGGTTATCAAACTCCAGCAGCCTGGCAGGCATGAGACACTAGGGGGCGTGTCACTACTATCACATGCTTTGTATCTGGATGCAATTAAACGGGGAGAAGAACTTGGCTCCAGTCAGCAATAGGGAGCAGAGGAGCCCATATTCATAGCGGCGTCAATAAAACATGCGCATAAACACAGAAACCCTTATAGCAGTTTAGATCATGTATGGCAGGTCTTAAACATCCAGTGAAATAAAGCCTCAGTGGTTCTATGTGTAGATATGTTTACTGTTTCATCAAATATTCCATTCTGTGATGTTAATTTGAAGAGCAGCTCTGTGGTATTTTTAATCTGACACTCCTGTAATATTTTTATAACCTCCCAGCAGGTGATCCTTTGATTTTAAAGTGGCCTTTGGTATCAGTGTAATATTCCTGTCACATTTCAGTTGGGATTTGGTATCTGGTTCTTTTTGAAATGAGCTTTACTGAACTATAAAAAGCTCCTCTCTCAGGTTCTTTCTGTCACAAACTCAGTCACTGAATGACTGCAGGATAATCAGTCTGAAATAATCCTGTGTCCTTTTTCCTGGATAGACACATAAGAGACAGATTAAATCAACCTTAACGTCTCACAAAAATATCCCAAAAGATGACTAAGAATGTATTTTTACGACACCGTTTTCAGCTGCTTCCTGCTCTCTCATAGTTGTGGACTAATACTGGACCTCTCAGTCATGTTTCCATTTGTTGGTCACAATAAAAAATGCATGTGTTGGAGAACAGGTTTGTCTCACACGCTGGTTCACAGCTATTTACTTCTCTCTACACTCGAATGTGGGCCACAAGTGTTATTTTATTTTATTTTCAGCCCTCGTTTGAAATGTTTTTCTGTAAGTATAATAGCTCCCAGATTAGGAAGTTTGTGCACAGTGCTGCACGCCACACCGAATAAAGTTTTTTTCTTCTGCTATTCTCAAGCACTTATTATGAATTTTATTCTAAGGTAAACCCCAGAACAATCTCTTTTCCTCAGCTGGCCACAGGTTCTTGTGCTGGCTCAGGGAAGCTCCACTTGACTGGATCCCCCAGCTTGCAGATGCTTGGAAATTTAGTTTTTTAGAAAACTGGGCTCTAAATCCAATAACACAAGATGCAGTATTTCAGTGTCTCTCCGATACGCCTCCTTCCAAGTCCTCTCCTCTCTGTGTGAAATTGATTCCCAGTGTGTGGAGAATTTGTGCCCCTATTGGCATTGTTGTGCAGACACATGCTGGGGTTTATGATGCCCTTGGACGCCAGAAGTGCTTCCTCCCCCTGTCTTACTTACTAAACCAATCTCCACCTCATGTTCTTTTGTTTCAGTTTGTTTGCGCTCCAAAGCACTTATCTCACACATTCAGTTCAGGGACAGCTTTGTGGCTACAACAATGAAATGCCAGTGCCCAGAAACTATCTCCCCGCCTTTTGAGAATTGCTAATTTATTATCGGACACTTTCTTACAAGTCTGTGCAGCTACAGTCCAAAAAAGTTTTCTTCGTTGGTTTACTTTTGTTGTGGCGTTTTACTTTAGTTGCCGTTCTACATGGTTCATGCAGTAGGCTGCACAATGTAAACAGCTACACTTGCAGATGTGCATTGGTTGCTCTCTTTTATGCCTAAGGTGCTCGAATGAGTTGCTGTTTTCCATCAGCTGCTAGTGCATTAAAAAAAGAACTCAGCTCAAAGGGAAAATTGCTCTTTGACAGCAGTGGGCTTATTAACAGTCTTTGCAGCTATAACCCACATTAAGAAAGCAATTTATGCATGAGCTGTGACAAGGCAAGTCCTGGCTTTTTAAAGATTTTAAATGCTCGTGCTGTGTTGTATGAAACAGACATCGCAAAGTGATCTCCAAAGAAATCACTCAGTCCTTGGAGCAGGATCTTAAAAGCTATCATGAAAAGATGATCCTCGTATCTTCTTTAATATCTTCTCTAATTGTCCCCCAGCAACGAGGCCGACTTCAATCTCAGACAACTTGATTATCATTCAGAGCATTCCCAGACGCTCCCTGCATGATGAACATGGCCTCACCTTCCTCTCCGCTCACCTCTACTGTTTCTGAAGGATAAATCAAAGCACTTGAGCCAAAAACTGCAATTATCATGCTCATTAGAGCCTCAAACATTTGCCACTGTTTGTTTGAGCTGCTGCGTGACGAGGGATTTTACTGTTACTGTACTGTGGAGGGGCTTAGTTACAGTAAGTCTGAGCAAAGAGTGTGTTTTCTATTTTAAGAACTCATTTTTGAGCATTTCTAGTCATTAATCTTAATTACAGTTTGACCATAATCAGGCGACTGACTCTTCTCTTCAGTGCTTGTCGTAGGCATTCGACCACAAAACATAATCTCTTTGCCTAAGTGGAATAAAAGGACACAGTGAGGAGACAATATGTCCCATGTGACTTCATCCCAGGCCAAACCCAGCACACCAGCACCCCCAACAGAGGCTCAGCAAGTCACCTTAGAGATCAGTGACCGACTCCCCGGCCACCTGCTGTATAAATATTCAATGTGCACTAAAGATAACCTGGCTTGTGCAGTGGGGAGAGAGAACGGCTCGGCACAAGAAGGGCTTGTTATGTGAATATAGTGAGCTCAACTATGGTTGCATGGTGTCTTGGCCTGCAAAGGTCATGTTTAAAAGCTTGGTAAAAAATGAATAACTTTGATCACCAAGTCTCTGTGGTAACGTTAATTAGAGAGAGAAAGGAATATCAACAAAATGAGAACTAAATAATTTCATTAGCGCGGGTTTGAATTTTGAATCATGGCATTTTAAGGCATTAAGTGAGTGAAAATGCCAGTAAAAGGTGATATTGCTCTTGTTACTGTAGAGACTGTCCTCTTGCGCAACAACAGATGAGTTTGATTTCTATCCTTATCTATTGTGGCTGTGCACAAGATAAAATAACCTAATGTCTTTTGAAGCCTCGTATGACCTTTCTTTGTTGTCTCCATGCAAAGGAAAACAGTTACTTGCTTATGAAGTCTCACAACACACTGGACAGCCTATAGGATCTCTTCCTCCTCCTCCTTCTCTTCATCAACAAAAGTTGATTTTGCCTCGAGAAAGTAATTGGCGAACAAGTCTTCATGCCAGTCGGCTCATAAATAAAATACACAATGGCCAGACTGCATTTTTAAAAATAGACGATCCACAAAGCTTAGCCCCTCCATCATGCCAATCCACGGCCTGCTACTGTATATTTCACGCCTGTTTGAACACGCTATTACTGGGAGACAATTAAACTGCGTACACACTATAAACTGCAGTTCACAGCGGTGCTTCGAGCCACCACAGTCACATGAACCTCTGCAGGCAGTTTGCGTCAATATCACATGCCTGATACATAACTTTGCACATGAAATTTTCATCAGCAACCGTCCAGGTATCACTTCACTGAAGGTCATTCTCTCCATATGTGGTGTGCATGGTAAAGCATGTACACATGATTTAATGTTGCCTGACAGGGGACGCAGAAGCACATCACTGTAAGTCAGCAAAATGGAAATATGTCTTCAACATGTGGCTTGTACATGAGAAAGCACTTAGCCTTTGACCTTATACTTTATAGTTAATGGACAATCGATACACCAATCCAAATAAATGTTTCAGAAAGTATTTGCATCTCGTCAGGACGCTGTCATCAATCAGATGCAGGTGGAATATGTTACAAGCTTTTTAGCTCATTCATTGTAATGTATTATACAGATTGTTTGTTCACAGACATTCTGTGTGTTTGTACAGGAGGTGTATTTTATGTCTCAGTCAAGATGCAAGAGTGTATTTGGAGATGTACGGATTGTCTAAAATTCTCGATTTTGAAGACAAAAAATATAAAGTGTCCTTTTGGGATGGGTTAAAAGGGTTTCTGTCCATTAGGCCACATTGTTTGTCAAGTTAAGGAGTGGTCTAGATGATTTTATTCATCTTAAATGATCTCATTTATGTCTGAGTTATCTTAAGTACTTAAAACTAGATTGTGCATAAACCTGCCCATGTGCATTATTCACACCGAACAAGATATAGCTATTTGTCATTGATATCTATTCTTCCTTTCTGTTATGCCATACATTCAATCATATGACACTGGCACAAAGTCTTTGGTGCTTCTTTCCTAGAAGTAGATGAATGCTGGATTCATCCAAATGAAGCTAAACCTGATCTCACCTTCTGTATCTATGAGATGGCCACTGGAGATTTGTGGTGTCTGGAAGTAACAAAGTTAAATCCCTCAGTGTAGCTCTTCTGCATCCTCCATCCCTCCTCAGTGCAGTCATGATGATGGATTAGGCTTCCAGCGTGAAGAGGGGCAGGATGAGGAGCAAAGGCTGGACGACAACAGGGACGGGACATTTAGTGTGATTGACCAGGAGGGATTGAATAATGTTCACACCGATATTAGCTTAGAGTCTGTCTCACGCTCAGTCGCTCAGGATTCATATCATTCCAGGACGTTTTTTTATAAGAGATGCTGTTCAACAGATTGCACATCTGCAGATATTTCAGTTCAACTGTACCGCTGGGGTTTTGACAGAAACACGGCTGCACATAAAAATGCTTTTTTGAGCTATAAGAGAATATAGGATATTGCTTAATGAAGAACTTTTTAGTTGCAAATGATTTATTAATGCTTTATAGATATAACATTTTAATTCAAACACCATTTTGGTTGCAAGGACATGAAAAATTCCTTTCCCTGCTCCATCTCTTTGGCAACGGGCCTAATGCAGATATAAATGTTGGTGATTCATTAATAATTGATCATGGGTTTTTTCACTTCATGATAAAGAATAAGGACTAAGCTGACGATGTTAATAAATAATTAAGAAGGAGTGAGCTTTTAATCTATCAAGTCTGCTCTTAGTCATGTTAATACGTTGTTAATGAAAGGATTTTTCCAACCAATCGCAGGGATTTTTCACAATTTGCCAACTGCTCTTATACGGCTCTATTTCTAAATGATCTTTAAAGCTTCACTACATTATCAGCTCTTATAAAACAGTGATAACATGTTAATTTGGCCATAATAACACTGAGTACAATTGAGGCTGAGAGTTTTCTGAACCAAAGCAGGGCACAACTATAGAGGATCACAAGAGTTTTCGCAATTCCTTGGGGATACGTGGTTGTCACAGCAATACATACTTGTTGACACATTTCACTCAAAACGATGAAAGTCACCCACATGGTCACAAGATCTCAGGGGTCATCATGAGTCATCATCTTGTACGTGGGATACCAGCTAAAATTGCCATTCATACAGTCACACCACAAACCCAAAAAGGCTGAAAAAGAAGTTACCAACACTGCAACTCATACACCCACATACATTTACACACCAAAAAGAGAAGGATTTGCCTCAAGAAAATCTTGTTCCCATTATCCTGCTATCAGGGTCAGTGGGACATCAGCCCCAGAAGCAGTTAAATAGATGAGCTGCAGTTCAACAGGTAATCCATCAGGGCTTAGCCATCAATCCGACACACAGCAGCCATGGAACCACATCTGACTGGACGATGAAAGGTCACTTTTTGGATTTTGTGACGTTAACACCGTGCATCTGCAGAACTACATCATCTCCGTTACAGATGACTATAGACCTAGGTGTCTCTCTCCTGCTCCACAGGGAGATAAATGGTCCCATCGAACTCTCAGCCTAGAGCTTCTCTTCTCACAGCTCATTAAGTGCGATCTAGTCAGGAGGAATATCAGCCAGGTGGGTCAATTCTCAGAGTCAAACTCGTTGAACTCTGATCTGACACAAGGACGCTGATGCTGGGAATTCAAGGTCATGAGTATTGACTAAAAGATCTGTTCATGGGTTTAGAAATTCTCCGTAGGGCCCTCCGTAGGCTACCAGCCACTGTCATTTGTCCTTTAATTAAGAATGATGCGGTAGGTTGCCATTGTTGTCTCCTGTGGTTGGTGCCAAGGGAGTGATGGTGGAGACGCGTGGCAAGAACCAGCCTCTCCGAACATCTCCAGCTGTTAAGCTCTGTCTATCATCATTCATTAAATGCTGGTAATTTATGGTTTCCCTCTCTCTTACGCTCACACCCACACACATGCAGGAAGTAAGTCTTGTAAGGAAGTGCTACTCAGCAAACACTGCTTAAATAATGTAACAAGGCATCCTTTCACAGCGTACAACAAGAAAACAAAAACAGATGAAAATCGATGTGATTAAAGGGCTTTTGCAGGATGTTTTTCTTGCAGTGACAGAAATGAAGCTGCTCATACTTTCCTTATGTGTTTTCCCTATATTATATTGCTTTTTTTCATGAAGATAGCTGGTTCTGCTGTTCTGTGAGGTTGTTGTGCCACAAAAACAAAAGAACAGTGCAGCATTTTGTGCTAGTTTGCTTTCTTGAAGAGACAGATGTTTGATCATTTTTACATCTGTATGGTAAATATGAGGGTACTGTAGTGAACCAGCAGCTGGTTAGTTTCACCCAGTAAGACTGAGAACTGGATGGAAACGGAGTCAAATGTACTTACTTCCTGAGTTCTCATCTTTTGCCTGGCAACCTCACAGTAACAACAAGATGAAGGTTTAAAAAAAACCCAATCATAAATAGTCATTTTTACACTTTGTTTTTTGGTATAGATCAAACAACCAAAATATAGCATGTCCACTTGTGAAATGTGGAGGTGCTGGTACACACATTTTCTCACGTACAGAGCCAGGCTAGTTTGTTGCCGCTCTTTGCACTAAGGTAACCTCGCTGCTGGCAGTAAGTTGAGCCGATATTTATTGCACAAACATGAGAGCAGTATCAATCTTCTCGTCCAACTCTGAGCTTATTTCACAAAATGTCAAACCATTCCTTTAATCTTCTACTTACACGCGTCGAAATGCTTTATGATCAAGTGATTTTACGACTGGTTGGAGAGTCACAGTTGCATATCTTCATGGGAAATTCCACTGGTTTGCTTGCAAGTACAAGTTTCCAGATCAAACCCTTCAAATATTGATCTACAACCCCTCTGACCTCATGCACCCTTGAGCATCACCCATAACGGCCCTTGTTTCCTCAAAGGACCAGGTTGATTAAACCACCTACATCATGGAGTGGTGCAGGGTCACACTCTCTCTCATGGACACCGTCTCAGCAGAGAATCGATGCTCGCTGATGGTTAACTCCCGGAGGAGTTTCCTGAAAAAGAAAATGGTCACTTAGTAGTCTGCAACCGACCAAGAAGGCTTGATGTTGATGAGGTTCTGATGGATGAGTTGCTTTGAGCTGTATTTCATCAGCATTGACGAACCGTAAACTGCCTCTTCTCTGGCTGACTCACTAAACATACTAGACTAATTGATGTGTTGATTGGAAATAATGTTGCAACACCATGTTTTTAATTGTCCACACAGAAGAAGCCTGAGCGAGATACATGGAGGCATGAAACTAATTTACATTGTTATTTACCTGATATGTACTGTATACATTCACCACACATTTACACTTGCATGTCAAACACATTGAGTGCAAATAGTGCAAACATTCTGAACAGCAGTTCCCTTTGTAGTTCAACACTAACATTATAATTCAGCATTAAAATTTGAGGTGGACTCTGAACAAATGCAGCCATTACTGCATGCCACCACATTAACTTTAATGAATAATGGTAGTGAGATTTTTTTTCCCTATCACACTGCTGAATCTCAACACCAGATTAAAGTCTGTGATGGAGACTATTTTATATTCATGCATGACAAGGATTACCTTATTAGTATCAGTATCACGTATATGTAGTTTATTCCACAGAATTCAGTACTACAGGTGTGTTTGGGTAATGTAAGGCACAAAATACATCGATAAACGTTATAATTAGAATGGCTTGATGTCTAAAGTGTCTTAAATGTAAGTGTTAGTAATTACACTTAATTCAATCTATTCAAAACTGACTATAGTAGAATATGATTGCTCATTCCTCAGACCAGATCAGTGACTGTCTTGTTCCTGCAGCGTGCCTGGGAATTAATCGGTGCCCATCTTGCTCTCAGAAACCAAGTTTCCTAGATACATCTTGGTTCAATAGTGTGAATATTTATGCTATTTTTATCCGACCTCCCTTATACAAGATTATGATTTTTACCACCATTCCACTGCTGTTACCAGAGTGCCACCCTCTGGTCAACCTGCCAATATCACAAATAAGTCTGTTCCCAGGGGCACTGACTGCAGATATGCTGCAGACGATAGTATATAGGAGGGGAAATGGTTTGGGCTTTGTGAAGAAGAGGTTCAGATGCAGGAAAAGCAGAAAAAGTTGTGTCCTGTTTAGGCTTTGATGTGTTTTTGCACATATTTTGGACGGAGCACATTCATATAGAATTCTCTAATGGGAGCTGCACATTACAGACAGATCATCAAAGGATAACTCTGCTGTTTGGTCAGATGTTTCTCCTAACTGCATTCATTTGCACTATAATCAGACACATGAATAATTCAATTTAGTTTTCACTTATGTAAGTGACATTAATGCAGTATTCACAGACAATGATGCGTTTTACTGCTTGAGCTTTGACTTCAAGTGTGCAGATGAAATACAGCATCATTTTAACCAAATGATACAGTGTCAGGAGATCAGATAACTGTGAGAGTTGTTTTATTGCCTGCAATTAAAAACACTGGTTACTTACAAGAGATCCCACTGCCTTCCAGAGGGTTCCAAACAACCAGTGTTTTTAATACGCATTTAATGTTGGTCATCTTTGATTTCTAGGTTTGTACTTAATGTGACACTCTCAGTGTCACTTGGAGAGCATAACACAGCAGCACTAAAAGCACTTCGAGCAATTAATTATCTTGTTTTTCTCCATTAAGTGCATTGTAATTATTGATAAAAATCTGAGTCCAAATTTTTAAAAAAAAAAGCTGCTCGCAGGAGGCTGAAGCGTGTCCCAGCTGACACTGGGTGAGAGGGTGAATACATCCTGGACAGGTACAGTTCATTAAGGGCTAACATAAAGAGACAAACAACCATTCACATGCACACTCACACCTACAGCACATTAAAATTAATTATGCCTTTGGACAGTGGGAGGAAGCTGAAATACCACACAGGTACAGGGAGAATATACAAACTCCAGCTGACCAGCAGGTTCAAACCCAGAAGCGACTTCATGTAAGGCCACAGTGCTAACTGCTTTCTCAGACATTACTGTTTCAGCATCACCAGTAAGACTTAATATATGTGCAGCAGTCTGGCGTACAAATGCAAAACCTACTAATACCTGTCATACTGTTCTACTGCTGTAATTAACTCATTAACACACCAGGCGACTTCATGTGTAAATGATACACACAGGAGACCTTGATGTCTTCAGACAGGCTCTATAAGACAGCTGCTTTACAGTCAAGAGTCAGAGAACAAATGCTCAGTTCAAACTTGTCAAGCTTGAATTTGTCATTAAAGCCTGATTTCAATTATCATATTCAGTTTCAAGCATTTTCATTAACACAGAGTACAAGTATTAACAATTCAAAATGATGTTTCTTTTGAATTTAGTAGCTCGTGTGGGCATTAAAAATTCATATCCATGCAATTAAATTGCAATCCATTCTTGTACGATGAATTGAAAAAGAACAAATATTCTAGAGGTGTGTGTGGCTTCTGGGCATTGAACAATGGGTCTGAGGTCCAGCATTAATTTACACTGGAGACAGACACAGTGGTTTGCAA
Organism: Amphiprion ocellaris; assembly: GCF_022539595.1. Lineage (NCBI taxonomy): Eukaryota > Metazoa > Chordata > Actinopteri > Pomacentridae > Amphiprion > Amphiprion ocellaris. The sequence goes on from NC_072785.1 coordinate 15,984,878, forward strand.
AGAGGAAAATTTGGATCCTGCTGGCAACTCACAGTATGGATAAATGCTCAACTCGGCTGCACAGTAACTTCATCCACATGATCGGATTATAACCGCACAAAGACGGTTTTATATTTTAAAATATATGGCAACAGGACAACAGAAAATGTTGCTGAATCCTATATAACGCTCTACCATGCAACACCAATATTCCCATGATATAAATAAAACTTTCATCTTCACTATCACAGACGAGACAAGTCCAAGTGAAGGTCAACATTCTTCTGAAACAACTTAATACAGAACAGCAGACTCACTGTGAGACAGAGACGACTGTGTCGGGATAAATAGCCCGTCTATACCTCCTTTGGGGGATTAAGATTTAAAGCTTTCATTTTTCATTTTATGAACTGGAATAAGAGCTGCTTAAATGCTGAAAGGACAGAGCACAGAGGGCGTATACGACATAGTATTAAAGACTGGATTCAAGGTGAAATCCTTGTGTTTAGGCACATCTTCCTCTGGCAACTTCTATCACTAATTAAAAAGACTTGGTTATAGTCCTGTTTTTCTCAGATATTTGCAAATATTTGCTTGCCACTAGCTGCCTCTAAGATTAGATTAAATTTACTCTGAACCCCATGGCCTTTTCACAGACGGGTAAGATGAACCTCTCCTTGAGTTGCTCAGCCAGGAGTCTCATGACTTCGTCATCCGAGAGAGAAACGCTGCGTCTCACTTCTCAGCCGGCAGCGTCAGTGTTCACAGCAAATTGACCAGAATTCCTGATGCATGCCAAAAGTTATCGCATTGGCACCTCATGAAAAACATGATTTACTGGCTGAACGAGTCAGGTTGCTCCAACTGCACAGTGAGGCGGCATTTCCCAACCGCTTTCTGGGAACCGAGATTAGGTGTAATTTCAGATGTTATAGCGATTGCCAGGTCTCCCAGAGCTGAATTGAGTCCAAACTCGACGAGAGATAAAAATCTGCCTACATAGCACTGCTCATACAACAGACTGATCAGCTCAACTTGATCAATATTGCTTATGACAGATTGGGATAATTACATGTAACGCACAGCATATCTGAGCTGGTAAAAGTGACCTCAAGTTGAATAATTTGAGGCAGATTGAGGCTGTAACTATCCACAATAGCACAATTTCTCAAATCTTATTCAGATGATTTAAGAGTGATGCATTCCAGCTGTGAATAGATGTGCTCATCAGTGATAACATCATTCAGACTGAAGACTTAACTTATGTCCTGCACAGCATTCAAATTTCATTCCATATCCTGAATACAAAAGACTTCAGATAATCTTTATTGTTATGTTGTTGTATATTTTGTTCTATTTGTAGCATAAGTACAGGTGTTAATGAAACCCGGAACCTCACAATGTGTTCTGTCCCTTAAGGCTCGTTATGAATTCTGTTATTAACTGTTGATATATGAGTATTTTCTTTGTTGAAAGTGTCTTGAGAAAAATGCTTTACCAATCTGATAAGGTCTCGTTCAGCTTTCATGTCCTCACAGCTGCTGCTTTTCAGAGGCTTTGAAGCTATTGAATTAGTTGTACTGCTGGGATCACATAGTTTTTATGCTTCAAAAAGATGCTTGTGATATGATGTTCTTTTTTTCAGAATCACCAACATCTCACTGAAGTGTTAACAGAGATTTCTTCAGAACAACACAAAAACAAAACCATCAGCGACACAGACGATGGCTGCATACTTTCATATTTTAATCGTATTTTTTTCAAAGATATTTTCAAAAATCTTGCATTCTACTTATGCTCCAAAACTCAGTTGTTCACATATGTTTCTTGTTGTGACATCCAGTAAAGTACTGCTAAGCGTACAACGTTTCCCATTTTCTGTTTGCCATTAAAGGCAAATCCACTCTGAAAAGCAAACACACAGTTATGATTGCTGATTTTCAACACAGACAGGAGAAAACTGACCCAAACACACACCAAATTGAATAACATCTTTTCCTCCACAAGCCTTTTCCTGGGAATGACCTTTTTTTTTGTTAATTTGAGGTTTTTCACTTATTTCACATTTCTCAGGAGATTCGCTCTTGGCTTGCATGCATCACATCAGATACCATCTGCTTTGGATGGGACAATGAGTGTAGTATTTTAGTTTCCTATCTGCCTGCATCTTTGAAATTACAAAGTGCTCTCATCTCTTCCCCTGCTCCACTTTCCTCAGCTTCCATCTCATTTCCACTGCAGAAGTAAATATTCCGCCGGTTGTGCCCTTTTCAGGTCTAGAATAACCCCATAAAAAAAGAAAAAAACTCTCAGAAACAGGAACAGTTAGGATTACTTCTACTGCAATTCTCCATTCAGAAATATAATTTGTTGCTTTCAGTTTGCAGATTCATACAGTAGCATTCTGTCTCGCAGGCTAATACATGTAAAACTCCGCAGTGTGAACTGCATGCTATATTTCATGATCACTTATTTCCCATGCTGCAAGTTTCTGATGTCTCCCAGCTGTTCAACATCTGCAGATTTGTGTTTCCTGCCCAGAGTAAAAAGGTCTGTCCATTCATGAGCACATTTCCCAAGCTTGCGTGCTCAGCCTGTTCCTGTTGCTGCTTCTATGATCTGTGCCATGTCTATAAGGCCTGTAACTCGATCCTGGACCCAGCAGAGTGCACAGGTCAGATCTTGTATAGTGCACCGTCCACAAAGCCACAAGGCACCTTGTCTAATAGTTACAAGACATGCCGCCTCCCCCCCTTCCTCAGCGCCTGCAAGCCAAATCCCTTGTCACTGTAGACAGGAGATGAACAGCAGCGTGCAGACTCCTCAACTTAAGCTGGCATTTCCTTCAGTGACTTCTTCACATTGATAAGAGCTTCCCAGGAGAGCAGAAGGCCGGAGGGGGGGGCACACACGTATAATTGCTGGTATCATGTGAGTGTGTAAAACCCACTCACCAGAACTCCTGTCAGACTTTATCTGCTGTGTAGACTGGACAGAAAAGGGACAGCGGTGGAAGGCGGCGGTCCCTTGAGACGACGAGCCCCTTGTCCCTCTAACCTCGGCCCGGCAGAGCCATAAAGCTGCTGGGTATCTCTGCGGTGAAAGTGGACAAAGTTACGACAGAAAGGACCCAGATTCCTTCTGACTACAGTGTGGGAATATGTCCTCTCAGGAGGAAGCAGGAATAATAAGAAGAGGAGGAAAACCACAGGGAGGAGGTCAAGAGGGCGGGGGGAACCACTTGTAACTGCACCATCAAAAGCGGCAGATGTGGGACTTCTCTTTCCCCTCATTTCCCCCAGTTAAGAGAACCCCCTTTGGTTTGAAACCTAGCATTGAATTCCAAATAATGGCCCATTTAGTCTCCTGCTGCAGCGTTTCTTCAGGCCGTCCCGCATATACTTTCCTGTGTGTTATGACCGGAGTGTCACAGTTTCCCATAAATCACCTGCATTCATCTGCGGTGTGATTAATCTCTCCATCTGTGGCGTGCTGGATGTGCAGGTGCCTGTGGGCTGGTGTTTCTTTACAGCCAGGTGTAGTGGAGTACGAATGCAGAGACCCCAGAGGCTACAGTGGAACAGTGGAGCAGAGTGGCAATTGTTCAGCTCCAAAATATGTCAGAATGATAGATGACTTCACGACTAAGTGCTTGCTCTTGTATGTTGGGGGAACACGGGATCAGGTGTAAACAATAGACGGTGATTCTTCTCTGGTCACTGGCACAAAGACACTTGATGATTGTCTGGCTGTTTTTCTACTAGATTTTTTTCTTTGAAGTGTCATAATTCGATATTTTTGGATTGCATTCTCACCAACTGTTTCAACCTGTCAAATTTCTGCCACTATTTCTTTCATTCTGCATTATCAGGTTAAGAATGTGGGAACCTGCCATTTCTCCCTGCTGGTGCAGAATCCTTATTTTAAGAAAAAAAACGTCACATTCACTGAAATAACACCACAATTATGTTTTTTAGATAGGCAAAAGTAATCAGTGGTAATCAAATTTAAAATCTGTTGCCCAGAATACAGCAGATTTATGCACTTCCACTGACGTTATTATGTATAAGAGGAGGTCATATTACTTTTATTATAAATCAGGTTGCATTTGTCAGTTTAATTTTCACTGGCAGTATTGTATCCAATGAGATTCTGTTTTTTTCTATATTTGCAAAATTGATTTCAGTAAATCTAAATGTAGGTTGGGTTGTCTCAGGTTGCATGTGATCAGTATTAATTAATCAAAATTACAAAATAGACAACGATAATCAGCCCAGATTACAGATGAAAAACATCCGTCTGGGGTACAGTTCTCAATTCCTATGTGCTTGATTGCAATTTGATTGTGTCTTTAATAATTAACAGTCGTCAAATTATTTTTTCTTTCTGATAATCAGTACTATTAACTAATGAAAAGCACAAAATAACATGCATGTTTTCTTCGGCAAGTGCCGTACTTTATTATGTACGAAAATCAAACAATGTTGAGCCCAGATGGAAGGCTCGAGTAGCAAAAGTCCCACGAAAATCTTAAAATGTCTGGCAATGCCACAACCACTCTGATTTCGAAAACGTGCACCACAAGAACATCTATGTCCAGTGGAACTTGTACAAGTCAAAAATAAAGTTGCTGTCACCCACAAAGACGCCAACATTAAATCTGAGGCAACATGTAGAGGTTTTTTGCTGAAGGCTGAACATTTTATTTGCATTTAAAATATTTTGAGACGCTTGAAGAGAAAGACAAGAGTGTTTGTGGAACTTAAAATATTGTGGGTACATGCATTTTTTTAGTACAGGTTGCAATGTTTTAAATATTTGATGATGAATTATTCCAGAAGCATTCAAATTATATCACCTTTTTTTGGAATCCAATGGATCACGTTACTAATTAGAAAAACAACTGCCATGTCATTTGTATTCTGCAACATTTTAAGACAATCTGACCTCATCTAATTTATGAGGAGGCAGTTCTGTGGCTGATGCAGACATGTGTACTGCTGTAGCAGTCCTGCTGATATGAAAGTGCTCTCTCCGTCTTGAACGCAGCCTTTAAACCCCCATCGGCACCAGTTTGTCATCTCTGTGTATGTGTGTGTGTGTGTGTGTGTGTCTGCCATCTAGCCACCGCAAGCCGCCATTTAATCCTGGGTCATTCAGGTCTACTTAAACACTGAGCCATAGAATGTAAACACAGCCTTATTAACACTGCCAGACTCCGTAATCTTCCTCAATAACCTTCAACCATGACTCGAGCTTTGGCCTCAGATGTGCTTTGCTCATTATAGCGCAGCATAGTGAAGTTTTAGTTTTCGTTTTTAATTGACATCAGCATTTTTGCACTTCACACACACCCAGCACTGGGTTAAAGCTCTCATCAAACAATTTGAAAAATGCGGTTTTTGAAAATTGATTAGATGGATGAGCATTAGTGAGGAGATAGCTGTGGTGTATTTACATAATGTTTAATGGAATGTAACCAAGGCCAGATGTTGACAAGGATTATAAATAGGTTCTCTAGCTTGCAACTCCAAACACTATCTATAAAGGTGTACACAAGAATGTTCACATTGCAGATGTTCCCTGATGTTCCGCTGAAAATGTTGAGAACTGTTCTGTTCTGTTTGCTCTGTGAGAGTTTTTCCCACATGTTTATAAGTTCACTCTGTTCTCTTGTTAAATTGTACACTCAGATTGTCAGTAATGATGCAGCAGAACTGGAGATATCATCGCTTTTGTTCCAAAAATTCTTTGTCAAAGCTTGGTGTCCGCAGTATCCACAAAGCAACTCAACTGCCAACATTTTGGTCAGAGATCCAAGTGTGTTATGCTTGCGGTCAATGCTGCCTTGAAATAGCCTCAAGCAAAATTTAGTAGCAGGTTACAGAGGTCTGGTAAGCTCACTTATTTCTTTTTTGTTTTCAGTGGGGTAAAATAAAGTTACATGACTTGAAGGAACTTATCAGACTTCCCTCAACTTCCTCATTGACATTGTGCAGTAGAATCCGTACACAGTATGTGCAAAATCAGTGGCATCTCCCTTTAATTGCATTTATTTAAATAATTTATTTTATTGCTAGAGTTTGTACTGAACAAGATATTTATTTATCTCCAGACAGTTCTTCTCTTTTGCTTGCTCCCCTCCTTTCACACTGCAGGTCAACTACAGAGCAATAGATGCTTAAAGGGATTCTGGGTCTTGCTTAAAGACACTCCAGCCGGTTACATTTTTTTTGATAAACTGGGGGTTTTAACCTTCGTGCTTTGGTTGAAGGATGGCCTTTCTAACCAGTAGGGCTCCCTGCAGGCCTAGCTAGCGAAACAAGCTCATACCAAAACCCTTATCTTGGTTGATGGCATGGCAACTTGGACATTTAACAGGCAACCATAAGCCTTATATCTTGTCCCTTTGCTCTCCCGCCTCAGGATAGTCAGTTAGTCTCATCTCCACTGGGAGCTCCTGTTCCTCCTCTTGCTGATCTGTTTACAGACCACAACCAAACACCCGGTGACTGGCCAACAGTTCGTCTCTGTCTGTTTACGCTGTGAGCCACAGTGTGCACGTCAGTACTGAGCCACAGGAGCCAAAGAGCTGGGCTCTAGGGAAGCTGGAGATAGGGCCCAAGGGAGTTGCAGGTGCATTATGTAGAGCCGGAGACGATTTATTGCGAAAGTACCAGCTCCAGAGACATGACGAGAAGAGGGGGAGTGGACCAGACTCTCCCATCTGATGTCCGTGATTCCTCTTCCCAGCAGGAGTCATGGGTCGCACCCTAGATCAACACTGGGAACCAAACAGTGAAGCCAGTGTAACTCCAGTCCACCTAAAGAAAGCCGGCCAGCCAGCAGTTGTCCATCTTAAGTGGGAATCGTCACAACATGACGTTTTTATCAAATCGTCTTGTTTGCCCTTTTCCATGAGAAAGTTGGGAGCTCTTGGACCGGCTCCATGAGCTCACAGCTCAGTACCTAAAGGCAGTGCCTCCCACAAAAAGGGCTTCCTAGTCATGTGATTGGGCTAAAGGACAGCTACCCTTCCCATGGTGCTCATGTTCCTCCCCCATCCCTGGGGGGAAGGAGGGCCAGGTTTGACTGTACGAGGCAGGGAGACAGAAACAGAGTCTGTGTGACAGCGAGAGTGAGACCGAAAAAGAGAGACATCTGCTTCTCATCTCTATGGGAAATTTCCCCAGATCTTGGAGATTGTGATGGAGTCCCCCAGACAGCGTACACTGGCTCCTCGGAGGCTCACCATTTGTAAGCAGACTCCCTCAGGCCTCGTTGGCTTTAATCCAGAGTAATCCGTTTGAGTGACTGAGTGAGCCTCTGCCCCCAACCAACCAGTGATACATACATACAAAATAATACACAATTATTGACGTAATTGTGTTCGTGCTCATATTGTGAGCAAATGTTGACATTCTTATAATTCAGGGAACAAAACTGCCATGAATGTGGGTTAACCATGATGTTTAGGCCTCACCATCCTGCACTTTTTGTTAGCAAGATGCCTGGGGGTGCGGCTCTGTTTATTTTCTCCTGATTAGCGCTGCACATTTTCACTCGTTCACAGCTTGGGGTGTGGGGAGACAGTTAGTGGTCTGTGTTCATTCAACACCAGCTCTTTGCACTGCGGTTCAAAGCTTATCACAACACCTTCTAACCCCCCAAACAGCTCTTTCAGATCTGCTCTCCAGACAGTACTCATGATCTGAACTTTGCTGTTCTCACTGCTGAGGCTGGTTTTAGTTTTCAATCATTTTCCAAGGCAATCATAGAGGAGATTAAAAGCATTTGCTCTTGGTGGCACATGTTGTATAGTCTGAAAGCAATCATGCCTGTAATCACAGCTGATATTTCTTGGATGTCACAGTCCTACAGACAGGATGGATGTTCTGGTCTTCATCAGAGATGTATATTGGAAAGACCTCACACAGTTTCTGAAGAACAGAGTCAGATCCAGCTAAGCACAGTGGATTACTGAAATCTCTGCAAATGTATTACAGGAATTAGGTCTTATGGTGTAATGTGAGAGCTGTAGAGGTCAACGTTATATTCGTGACCAGCTTTTATTTGTGGATGGAACCCAGCTTAAAAATCACTCAAATTCAATCACCAAATCAGTATGAGCTAAATAATTTATGTCTGTCATTATCTTCAAGCATTTCCAAATATTTGAGGGATACGTGAATGGATTAACTGATGGTTTGTTCCTGTAGCACAGAGATGAAATCAGAAACTGCAGAGCAAGAAAATAGCTATTTCTAACCTCCTTTCTCACAACCCCAACCTCACCATCCTGAACTTGTGTATTTATTTGCTTATTTTCGTTTTTAGGGTAATGGAAAATTACACTTCGGCCACTGATGATGTTTCCTTTTCATATTTACAGTCTCCAGATATTGCCACAGTGTTCATGCAGTTGAGTAAAAAGAGCATCATGTGAGACACACTGGTTCAGCTTGTCTGCATTTGCTTTAACTTAAGTGAATTAGTGCATGTTCATCCTACAGACCCAGTGTCACTGTCTGGGTGTTTTATCCACCCTGGTGGTCCTCGGTTATCTGCCCCCTTAGGGCACAGCGCCATCTGAGATTGGTTGTCTCCACCATCTCCCTTACGGCAACACTTGAAGATCAGACACTCAATCGCAGGAGTAAAACTGCAAAAATGAACATTGTCTTGAGTAATTAAAACTTCCGTCTGAGAAAGTGTACAGTAGCCACAGTGTGGCTCAATGAGCTGCTTGGCTATTTTTTTATGAAGCGAACAATCTGATGATCATAAATTGCACTGCTGCCAAATTCCCATCAGTCGGATGTATTATTTATTATTTCAAGTTATTAACTTTCCCTAGCTCTTTGACCTCCACCCACCCTCTCACTGCTCTGCTCCCATTTCCTTGTTCCTTGTTCTACAAGCTATAGCTATTTGAGTAAATGTATTTCTCTACACATAAATAAATCTCAGTGCGCAATTTTGCTTGGCTGCAGTTTGTGTAAACAATTGCACACAGATGAACTTCACCTAACACTTGCTCAGGCCATGGCCTGCTTCTGTACTTTTCCTCTCATGATTCCTGTCGTTTCATACCTTTACGTCACGGCCTTTATAAAGGAGTCTCTGTGGGTTCAAATGCCTTTTTAAAAAAAAAAAAAAAAGTAGGTCATTTCATTTTTTAATTGTGTTGCTGATATGCTAAAGATCAAACCTTGTGCAGTCATAAATATCTATCTGGATAATTCCTCTAAGCAGGATCCAATCATGTATTCACTTATTAGATGAATAGTTTGACATCCTGAGAAAATATCCCTGACAGTGCTGTTTTTAAATTTTGTAAGGGTGTGTGTGTGTGTGTGTGTGTGTGTGTGTGTGTGTGTGTGTGTGTGTGTGTGTGTGTGTGTGTGCGTGTGCGCGTGCGCGTGTATTAAACACACAAGATGATGAATATCGTCACTTTTGACAGAGCCAAGCTGTTTGTTTTCCCTGTTTCCAGTCTTTATGCCAATCTAAGCTCTACTGACTATAGATATCTACATACTTATTATACAGACATGTGGATGTTATTTATTGTCTTATCTAAGTTCAGCAAGAAATAAATAAGTGTATTTCCCAAAATGTATTCTGGCAGTAAAGGTGTCCTGGGCCAAGTGTTTAGCCGGACACTGCAGAGACCAGTTTGTTTGGGTTGTTTATTTGAATTATCTCCATTTTGTTAAGGTTGAGGTAATGAGTAGCCATCAGGGTATTAAAATAAAGCACAAATGGTCAGTGTTGCTGCTCTGGAAATAATGCCGCGCCTGCATGTTCTAGATCCTATTTGCGTCCACATGGCTGCACATGTGACTCGCAGTCTTTCTTCTAGCTTTTGGAGGCATTTAATGAGTGATCATCACAATGTGTTTTTCATTATAGCTCATGTGTAGCTACAGTTAGGTTTATTCAAGCATATTAAAATTTTAAAGTGAAGGCCAGTGTTACAGTAAATGCATAAATATTACACAGCTACTGTCAGTTCACCAAAGTTTGCTTTTGTTATGCAGCTGACGTGTGTTTTCAGTGGAAACACTTTTAAAAGTCTTACACATAGACCTTGAGGGGGATAAACTAATTTGAGGTTTTAAAATAACACACTCGGTACCCTGAAAAAATAAACTGCAGCGCTCAAGTGCGATCAGTGCAGTCCAGTAAATCTCGCTGCCTGATTGAATTCATGTTTACTTAAGTGTCTCCCACTTCTAGGAATAAATCTAATCTTCTAACCAATCAATCTCAATGCAACATTTACTATTAAAGGGTATATTCCATTAGCCTCTGCCTCCTTTATCTCTTTTAATAACATGTCACATAGCTGGAAAAAAAGTTTACAAGAGAGTATGTTTACAGAGGAATCTGAGGTTCATAGCAGTACACCTGCTGGAAAAGTGAACATTATATTTACATTAAACATAAATTTGGCCTTATTATTTGAACATAGTGTTTTAACATGAGAGAGATGTCAAAAACATCCCATTTATCTGTTCAATGGCCCCGACTGAACCACCACCAACAGCGTCAACCCATGAACTCATGAACGTGTTCCACATATGGGACCTCTTAATGGAGTTTAGAGTATCACTGCAGCCTGAGTTATAACCTGCTCTCTGACTGCGGGACCACTTCCGTAGAGTTTGCACTGCTTGCTCTTCATTTATAAAGCTAACAGCTTTTACAACTGCCAATGACAGAAGCCATGATAACTCACTCGCAGTGCTGTTTTCCCCTTTCTATATTACCACAAGCCCTTTTCCCCCGCAGCTTCTGGAGGTGATGAAATTTTATCTTAGACAAACACTCAGTTTCCTTTCAGAGCTGCTGCTGCTGAGCTCCTGTCCGCCTGTGAAGGTAAGCACATATGAGTCAGTCTTTCTGCTGGAAGTAAAAAAAAATAAAGGTATATTATTTTAAATGTGCTGCACTGATTAAATGTCATTCAGAAACAACGTTTTGAAGATAACATGTCTTTGGGAGGAAGTCGGGTGCTGTAACAAGTTCTCAACTAACAGGAAAACCACAAATTGTCACTTTTCACATCTGTTTAAACTACAAAATATCACAATACCATATTCTGTATAGGTGCAGGTAGGAGCATTTAAGTATAAGAAAGCAAAAGAGAACAGTACTCCAATTGTCAGAATTGTGTTATAACAGAATTGTTTCAGCTCTTTTCGTAGTCAAAGTCATTTCTCCTAATTTGCTCATGATTGATTGAATGCTGCATGGTTTGCTATAATTGCTCCTTAAACTGAACAGAATAAATGGAGTCATAATTTCTTCTGACATCAAGAATTAAATCCTCATTCAGTCTGTGGTTACCACAGTCGGCAGACAATATCATGTCAGAGACACAGCTGTTAAACAGTTAAACGGCGTCTGGAGATTTCTGCAACGACTGATTCATGAGACATCCAGACTAAAATAACTTCCATTCGTCTGTTAACAGGTTGACTGGTTTCCTTAAAAAAAAGAAACAATGCTCACACGAGAGCAGGCCTGGGATGAAAACAGGATGACACCTGACAACCTTGGAACAAATATATGTCTGCGGCAAAAATATGTCATTGCAGCAATGGACACGTAAACAGGATTTGACATGTTGGAAATGAAAGAAGTTGTGATATAATCACCTTAGCAAAATGTAAGTGGCTTTTTACCCACAGCTGAAGCACTTCCTATTTACCAGTTATTTCAAATATAGTTTGTCTTCACAGTGATACAGTTGGTTCAGGCACAAAACATTCATGGTTCGTCACAGCTAATTAACGACAGGAAGAACGGGTTTTAGTGACAAATATTGCCATATCCTGTTTGGCTCCACTGTCCAGGTGGTCCATCACGGGTAAATTCATATTACATCATCTCTTACAATGCTACTGTTCAGGCTCCAGTCCCAAACATTTTTCCCATGTGTGCTGCAAAATGCACAGTATTGAGCTACATCCTTTAAATCAAAGGTGATCCATATACTTTGAGTTATTTTATGAGATTTACAGTGACACTATGACTAACTTCTGTCTTTAGCAGAAACACTGGGCTCCCTGTAGGCCTCTAACTAATGTTAATGAGATCCTTCAAAGTAAGGGGCTCTCCGGCCCTCCACCGTCCCCTTAAAGGCCCCACTGTGGAGGAAACCAAAGCCGCCCCAACAATGATGAATGGACATCATTAATGTTGTTCATCTGTTTACCTTTTGCTTGGCAATCTGGGAAAATGAGGGGTCAACAGCAAAAGGGGAATGTTACTTACCTTTGCACTCAGCTCACTGAGAGCCACCCATTTGGTCCTCACAACATCAAGAGACGCTGCAGCCTGGAAAGGTCTTATTTGTTCGACCAGCTGACCCTCCTTCAATCAAAAAGTCTTATCACTAAACCCAATTAGAGGGGAGGTTATGCTGACATTTTGGTCTCTGTTTTCCTGCATCAGTCAGGACTTTAAAGCATTTTTAATATTCCTGAATAAAACCTGAGTCTGTTCTTGCTATCCTTGATCCTAATGAGCCCATCTGTCTGCACAGTACGAGAAAGTAGCCTACCTCCTTTTTAAAATTTGATTTCATTAAAGAGGCACACTTGAAATGGATTGTATCCCTTCAGAGTAAATGTTTAAAAGAGAATTAAATCTCAGTAGGAGTGACTTTTTTTCTTCTCCAAGCATTCTGACACAGAACAAGGAGACATGTTTAACGCTATGAAGCTTTGTGGTTTTAGCAAAAGCAATGAGAGCCTCAAGGTTGCTTCACAATCTGACAGCAGAGAGATTCATCTCCCCTGGAGGAGCCCGCATTATCACTCCAACCAGGTTAGCCTGTCTTATCAGCATGTATTTATAGTGCGAACAATTTGAGAGATCTTATTAGGTCCTATCAGGTGGTGCACCTTTAAAAACACAGATGGATCGCTGAGCAGACGGTGAGACATTGGTAAGTCTGTCTGTGCTATGGACAAACAAAGTCTGTGTGGCGGCTGCAGCAGGGAGGAGAAGCAATGGTCTTTAGCGCTTCTATTAAAAATATCTTTGAAACAAAACATGAAACTCACTTGCACCATATCATTATAGTGTTACATAAGCCTTTTTCTAAAAGTGGAGGTATCAATTTCACAACTTAAGAGGCAGAAACTGCTTCTGGGCCATCTTTGGTTCATCTGCACTTGCAAGATTACAACAATAGGACGGATAATTAGACAGTCAGAAAGAGAGGATGAATATTATTATAAAAAAGTTCACTATCGAGACAACAGCAGCACACAGAGAGAAGCAGAGCAGGACTAAAACAAAAATAATTGTAGAGTCCAGTTCCCTGAAGAATCAGTTTGCTCTGCTTCTATTCTGTCCGCTCCCTGAATTTCAAAGATCATCCATCATCACCATGAAGAGATACAATTTAGGAGAAGACAACTGTGATATGGGCCGGTGTAATTAGAGGAAATGTCTTTCATCATGTCTGATTGTTTGCACTTACTGATGCTCTGGTAAAACTGGTAATGGGGCGGGGGAGTTGGAGTGTCTGAGATGTTTAGAAACACCACACTCCTGAGTGTGGTCTGTTCAATAGCAAAAGGCAGTGCAGCTATTCAGCGCTGTTGGAGGAATGTGTGGAAGCCCACAAGGAATCCTTTCGTTCCAGGGTTTCTGCAAACATAGAAGTCCCACACTGAAGACTAAATCTATGTGTCAACAGTAATGGAATCTCCCTTTCTGTCTCTGCAAACTTGACTAAATACTAAAGCCTCAGAGGAAAATCTCTGCACACCCCTGGGCCAGCAATGAGGATAGCATGCATGTCAGCAGTGAAGAAGATCTCTAAATGTTTACCTTGCTTGAATAGCTCTCACAGAAGTACTCAGAAGATGTCTCTCGGCAGCCTTGTGTATACTCTGCTGTGTAAATCACCTGTGGTGTATAGTCTAGGACTCACAAATAAAGCATCAGCAGCAGTGTCAAAAGCTCTATGAAAACCATTTACAGCATCACATAAATTACCATTAAATGCAGCAGCTCAGAGAGGCTGTAAAGTCTCATCAGTGAGTTCTGAGAAGAAAGAAGCAGCAGAGCTGAGAGGAACACAGAGAAGGGGAGGAGATTTAAATGGTCAGCTTGTGAAAAGGTATTGTGGGGCAATTAGACGCAAGTGGTTCTTTCTGCCGTCTGGAGCTCAGAGGAGGACTGAAATCTGTCGGTGCAGCTTCATACAAACGGATCCTCACTTGAAGACTTTGGACTGAACTCGCTACTTTGTTGTTTTTTTGTTTTGTTTTTTTTACTCTGAATATGCTCTGTCAAAAGTGGCTCCAACTATTTCACTCTGCAGACTTTTTACGCACTAGATTTTAGAAGTAAATGTGACAATTAAAACAAAAAAAAACCTCTTTAGCAGTATTATTTGATTGCCTCACCACCTCCAGTTCGCCTCCGGGGCCTTATTCATTAGTAAGCACAATCTATTTCATCAGGTTACACGCGGCGGCGGCGGAGCTACGTGACTCCACTCAGTCTCAGCATTACTCAAAAAAAACGGGGGCAGATGACTTGGAAATTCCCGGTCAGCATCTTTTTCCTTTTTTGAGAAGTTTGGTGGAGTTTTGTTGGATTGTTTTGTGAGGATTTAGTGTTTTGTGCATCGGGAACCATCACCCCTTCTCCGTGCCGAGAGAAATGAGAGTCGGTTTTGTCATCGAGGCTGTGGTGGCGCTTTATCTGCTGCTCTCACCTGCACAGGTAGGAACTTTACGCACAGAAACACAAGGTGCAGACTGTTGTGCCAATGCCAATTTACACTTGGGTTAAGATGTTGGATGTGCCTACTATTGAAACACAGTAGGTTAGTTTATTTTCTGTTAATATGTTGTTGAATAACGTGCCTTCAACACAGAATTCAAGGGGTGATCCAGCCTCATGATTCGTTGCTCTTTAACTCTTCCCTACCTCTTTGAATGAGCGCCATCCAGCTCAGTTCATTCATAAGATGAAACGTGACAAACTGCATCACTCTCCCTGTGGAGCACATGATGCAAAGTGACTCACTGTTATATCTGGCAAACCACACTAAGCTCATAATTACAGCCGCATCATGGTTTAAAAGCAAGTTTCGCAGACATGGATCGTTCCCACTCTTGTAAGGCGAGATCTCTCTCTCTCTCTCTGTTTTACAGTTTACATTTCCATCAAGGAAACACTCTGATTGCCACGTTGGTGAGGCATTCTCTAAATGTGGAATCTTCAATAAACATTTCAACGATAATGTCTGTGTTTTTTCCAAACTTTGCGAGAGTAGAGGAAGCATGCTGACAGTGTATTTTCATCTGCACCTGCCTTGTTTTGCCCTAACAAAGGTTAAATCTGCACGTTTAATGAATACAGGCAGTGTCCAGAATGACACTTATGAAGACGAGCCGGTGTATGCGTGCAGAAATCAAATGAAACTTCATTTCAGGGCCAGTTATATCATTGTCAGGCAACAGTGGATCAGTACAAAGCTGGTCTGTTCTCTGTTGCCTGGCATTACCTTTTAGTCCCTTAATGAAAATCTGCCAGAACAGGGCAAAGTTGAAACTAGAGTGAGGTCTCATTCAAAGGCCTATGCTGTGCCAGAAATACTTGTAAAAGGATGTGCCATTGGACAGCGGGAGTTGTGCCACCTAAGGCTCCAAGCTCTTGAACCTATTCAGTCTCTGATTTCCTCCCTCCTAAGGTGGCTGAGGGCTGGCAGTTATCTCCGATTGCTCTCCTGTTTAATGAAAAACCTTCCTTTACTGTCCATTCACTGCCACTGTCACACTTCACACACTGCTGCAGCCTATTGAATCGGGTTCACCAGTATGCAGGCCCCATATAGTAGTGCTGCAGCCGGTCTCTCAGGGTTGGAAAAAAGCTCCATGTCCCACCAGATTCTCAAACCGGAGACTTTGCAGCTGTTGCTAAGTTGAGAGTGAGTGGGAGAGGCATGGGATCACCACATTTCCTCTAATCCTCATAATCAGCTCATGGCCTGCTTAGTCAAAACAGGAGTGACAAAATCCAGGGCCCTCAACATGTAGCAGGTTAAATGCCCCCTGCTGCCCCGAAGAGTGATGGCAAATGTAAACAGCACAGTCCTGAGATTCAACAACCAATCTGTCAGATCACATGCAGCCTGTGAGGATCTGAAGTCTGAGCCTTCTTTAACTCCACAGTAGCTACTTTGTATTAAAAGATTTGTTCGGTTTTTACTGCAAACAACTTAAACCAAATACCTCACCAATAACACTTAAATCATCAGCTCTTTTCTAGTCTTCTGGGAGGTATCTGTCCTGCACTAAATCTTCAGAGCAGCTTACCATGACATTGGCCATGCGGCTGGGAATGCTGTGTTTCAGATGTGCTTCTTAGGGATTCTCTTCCCTTAAATATGTAGTAATGGTTATTTCTCATAACTGTCACAGCTGGAGTTGCTGTCAGCAGCCTTGTGACTCATGCGGTCACTCATGTCTGCTGTGGCACGGCCAACATGAGGGTGGGGTTAACTTTTTAGTGTTTCTGCTGCACCACAAGGGATTTACACTATAGTTCAATGAGTCAGTGCATGGTGAAGCAGTGTCTACCTACATCCACACTGCTGTACAATCAGTAGCTCATTTCAAGTTAAAACAAAGACAAAAGATATAATGACCAATTTACAGTAAAGAAGAAAAGACTGTCTCTGTATTCTGCTAATCAACTCACTACCCTGCTAATTGTTTTTCCATATTTGGCTGCAAATAACATACAGACAGGGGACATGATGACTGAGCGACAGAAATTACATGCAGCAAAGCTCCACTGCCAGAGATGTTACACAATAGTTGTTGTAACTTCATGACACCCTCTTCACACTACCTCTTCTACATAGAAACACCCCTGTTGGGAACCACTGGTGTACTATAAGTTAGCAGCAATGTTAGTTTATTTGCTGTAAAGATGAGTTGTTGTGGTGCTTTTAGTTTGTCAAGGTTTAATTTCAATTAGATGGTTGGAAATAGTGTTAGAATAAAGCTCATAGATTGGGATTTGAGGAGATTACTACTGCTGAATATACAAATTATGCACCACTGATAGACACGTCATAGTAATTATGTATGCAGGTTTCATTAAATCAATGCACTGGTTATTCCAATCTTGTGATTTCTGATAAATCAATTCAGCAGCTGGTAGAATCCATGTAGAGTCGCAACTGTGTTGATATGTGCAGTGATTCGTTCTC
The DNA here is from genome assembly GCF_022539595.1 of Amphiprion ocellaris. Taxonomy (NCBI): domain Eukaryota; kingdom Metazoa; phylum Chordata; class Actinopteri; family Pomacentridae; genus Amphiprion; species Amphiprion ocellaris. Next base: position 16,002,114 of record NC_072785.1, read on the forward strand.
TTGACCTGCTCAGATTTATATGCAGTTTGGCCTTTGACTGAGAGTGGAAGCACCTGGGTTTCCCTTCTGAACAATAGTGGCCTCTTGGTCACCCTCTGACCAAAGCTTTCCAATGGACAACATGATGTAACTGCCATCCACCAGGTACACTGAACACATCTTTTGAGGTTCCCTTTCTACTATTCACTGTGTAATTTGTGCTCCTGCTGCATATAAACTACTTGTTGTGTGCACAGTGTGTGGGTACATCTGTGTTTAAGTCACTTCAGTGTGAATATCGCTGTTCAGATCCTGCTCTAAGAGCTTTGCCAAAATCTACACTACCTGTTGCCTCCTGCCCATTTGACAACTTTTCCCAAGTTGTATCAAAACCTCTGGAATGCTCTCTGTACAATGCCTCTCCTTTATTCTCTATTGTCATAACCATCGCGTGTGCGTGTGTGTGTGTGTGTGTGTGTGTGTGTGTGTGTGTGTGTGTGTGTGTGTGTGTGTGTGTGTGTGTGTGTGTGTGTGTGTGTGTGTGTGTGTGTGTGTGTGTGTGTGTGTGTGTGTGTGTGTGTGTGTGTGTGTGTGTAAATGCAGGTGAAATCTTGCATCAACAGAGCCGAACCTGACTGGGATTAGTCAGCAGGGAGAAGCATTTAAGTGATGGAGACACACACTGTCCTCTGAAGAATATTTCTGTTATATTAAGACGATCTTTCAAGGAGAAAGATCACAAGCCTCATTGGTTAGCAATAATGCAATTCCTTCTGTCTGTTTTTAAAAACACACTTTCACTGGAATGAAAGCATTGAGATTAGATATTAGATATTGGAAAAAACCACTCGCCTATAAGTCATTTGACTTTTCCAGACAGACTCATCACTTCACCAGTAAAACATGTTACTAATGTCCCAAAGTGAAAACAAAGAAGGCAGTGAACCTCAACTTTTGCGCTCGTGTCTGTGAGGACATGACGTTACACAGGTGTTTCCTTTACATCATCACCAGCAGCAAAACAATACTTGAGACTGACCATCTGTATAGCACACATGTGTCTGTGTTTGTGTTAGTGTTTTTTCACTGGGGTTCATGTTTAGCCAAGTGTTTGTGCTTTGACATCACATTTCCAGTTGTTAGAGTGGAGGTTCATAAGCAGAAGGTTTCCAAAAGCATCAATGGTAATCAACAGGTGAAGATTTGAGTTTCTCAGAATCAAAGAGCAGCTATTGTTGTCAAAGTGCAGCTCAGTTATGGACGCTTAAACATTAAAAAGTCAACTTCCCCCTTTCCTTCTGTCTTTGGCTTTCTTCTGCACATCATTCTAGCTCAGGTGTGTGCTCATGAGGCCATGTAGTGGTAGTGACCTGCTGACCGACGGGGCTCCTATTTTGTTGTGGTATTTCTCTCCAGTTGTAATGTCCCGGCCCAGGGGAGAGTCGCAATCGCAATCAGGAAATATGGATTTCTCCTTCCTCCTGCAGAGGAGGAGGAGGAGGAGCGGTGGTGCTCGGGGCAGCCATCTACCCAGCGAGCTTTAATCTCTCATCTGGAGGTAATTTGCTGTGGTTTACAGAACAGCATTTACTGTAATGGAGACCACAATTACCACCGGTCAGCCTTATCTCAAGACCTGTGTCGTGTGTGTGTGTGTGTGTGTGTGTGTGTGCGCGGACGGAGTGCTTGTTGTGCTTGTGTGTGTGTCCTTGGGGAGACATTCGTGCATGCATTAATGGATTTATACTGAGGAAATAGCGTTTATCTAAATCAAAATTTATATGGGCCTTTACCTCTCCCCTGTCACTTGATCAAGAAAACATGATTGTTATCAAAGTGACCAAACTCACTATTGAAGTTTTTTTAAAAAAAGTCATATTACAAGATTATGATTAGCTTGAAAAAAAGGAGTCTTTGCAGAGTAGTTTTTAATGTACATTTTGTAGGATGCACTTATTTGCTGTTTTGCTGAGCACTGGATGAGATAATGACTTTCTATGCATTGAATAAATCAGAGCGAGGAGATTGTTAGCATATGTTCACATAACAAGTGGAAACACGGGGTAAAGCTCATGTGTGATCTGCTCAGAAACTAAAGTATATCAGTAAAAAGTTTTTGTTTTTCATGTGTCTTTGTTTTACTTTTTTTTTTTAGCTGAGTGCAGTGATTTTTCAGAGTCCTGTTTTTACTGTAGTTGCCAGGCAACCAGTGTTTCAGGAAGTAAATGTAAGCAGAACTAGTATACTGAGCAACTATCCTGGTTTTGTATAAACCGAGCAATATCACAACATTTTGAACTTTCACACAACTCTTCAAATCTGCTTTCAGAAACTATGTCTCTGACTTTCTTGACTGTAGCCTCCTATCTTTGACTTCATTAAATAGCTGCAGGTTCAGTGCACAGCTGACTGCAGTATTATTTATTGTGCAGTGCAGATGTGAGATTGGTGTTGATCTCCTCATCTACCTCACAGCAAACAAACATGTCTGCAAACTTTATTGTTTATTTGTATTTATTTCAAAATCAGACAATCGTACCTGTTTATTTATGGTACTTTATGGATTTGAATCTGCATGAGCTGCCGATGTGTTAGTTTCCAAATGTGTGGAATAAATCTGGATTTCAAAGGCTCCAAACACCCAGATTACTTGCGACGAGGTGGTTGTGGCACATTTACCACATGCTCTGATGAGGTTTGTTGGTGTTTTGGCAGCGGTCTGTGATCACAGGCCCTGACCTGACCACCCTGGAGACCCAGCTGGATACTGTCAGTCCTGTAATGTCACCTCTGTCATTGTAGGTTCACCTGCCTGGTGTATACAAAACAGAACCTGAGTTCTCTTTGTAGTGGTGGAGAACAGATACAGTGAACTTTGGGCCACATGAGAGGCCTAAGAATTAACGTTGTGGTCATGGTGTTGATGATGTGGAATCTGGGTTGTAATAAAGGATGGGAGAAGATCAGTGAAGCTGTGCTTCTCACTTGTCAGGCTCTCTCTGTGTTTGTATTCACTTGTTCTGCTTTAGTGCATTCTCCCCTGTGTGGTCTCGTGTTCAGAGTCAATCTTCAGTCAGACAAACTCTGGGTTACAGTCCTCCCTGCCTGGCCTCAGTGTTTACTGTGAGATGGAAGATGCAGGTGCTTCAATGACCTGGATTATGGGTGGGAAAAATTGCCAGACATTCTAAACATTTTTTGTTAAGCTTCTCTTCTTTAGGCATCTTCAGAATCACCAAGCCTAACTTGTCAACAGAGAATAACAAACCACAACGTTGCATCTCGTCTGTGGACTGTTTATCCGATGTGAATTTATGGCCCGATGTCCAACTTAGCTCGGATAATTATTTGCCAGAAAGTAAAGAACGCAAGAAGGGATTTTCCCAAACTCAGTCCACTTTTACTCTATGCCTTATATTGCAAAACTAAGTCAGCCAAGTGACCCTACTTGACTGAAGTGATTAATGTGAAAGCATTGTGGATTAAGATGCCTGCTTGGAGGACTCCTACAGCCACAGCAGCTCCACAGTAGTGCCCCTCATTAAACATGTGTTCCCACTGATAATTAGATGTTTGTGTTTTTAATGTTTCACTGTTATTCGTACAGATTTGAAAACAAAATATACAACTCGCCACAACATCCCTCTCTATCTGAACAGCTCACTGACTCAGCATTGCAACCAAATATGGCAAAGTTCTTGCAGAATGTTGTGTGGAAAGCTGCGTTTTAGCTAAAATGCATAAACTTGGTAACTGTATGATGCTGTTAACTTTGATGTGTAGAAATTACTGTGATGAAAATACAAGCATGTTGTGAAACTCCCATCTTTCTGTGCCTTGGCTCTATTTTGAACAGCATAAATTAAACCACTTTGTATTGCGAGCCATAAGAGGGATGGTCCAATACGCCCAACAGTGCATGAAATAACATCTTCGACTAACTCTCTTAAGGCATCTCAGCAATTTTTCTGAAAATCTTGTTTTGATCTGTTTATTAGTTAACATTTTAAGCTTTTATGTCCTGGAATGAAATCAAAGTGTTGAATCATGTTTTGTGGATTTCTTCAGAAAACTTGTTTTTCAAATTGCTGGGAAACAAACCTCACCCTTACTGTCATTGTTTTGCAATCCACTGGAGAAGACAAACCTAGATGACTTATCCAAGTTCTGCATTTCTGTTTCAGCCACCCAAGTGAAGTTGTCTTTGCTAATTATCCTAAAATGACAAACAAACCTCTGCATTTGATTTGTAGCACTTTACTTTGTCTCTCAGTCTTAACTTTTAAAAAAAAAAAAAAAAAAAAATACACCGTGGAATATGCTGGCTGGTGTCCAGATCTTTCTTGGCAAATGGCCACGGTACCTGCTGTTGAAATGCTCGTCACCTCCTCCCCCGTTTGACCCTCAAAGTTGAAAAATCTTCTGACCATTATGCTTCATGTTTGAGATTTGCTCCCTACGCATGCTGCCCTTCCTCTGACAGATGGAATAAGCAAGGAGGTTAAAGATGACGCAGTTCAGCTGTTTGGGACTGGAGAGTAATGAGGCTTGGGGCCTCTATGGTCTGACGGCAGGAGTCCAGGGACACAACAGGTCTTCTGATCTGACCCAGAGTGCATCGTAAACTCTTAGGCAGCAGGAGACAAGCTTTTTAGAGTGGATTTGCCATCAAAAGCATGGAAATGCCATAGTTTTATTTCTGCTACAGATGTTTCAATCTGCATTCACTTGTTTCAGCTAACTTCTCTTCATTCTGCAAACCTCAAACTGCTCTGTGCTGTAGAGAACAGAATCTCACAGAACCAGATGTTAAGACCTGAAACGACCAGAGAAGGGTGGGTTACATATCCACCCTGTTATGCAATGAGAAAGGCTTCTACACAGAAGTTATCTGGTACACAAACTAAAAAGATAAGACACACAACATGCTAATGGACAGTCACAGTCTAGGTCAGATGAAACATTTCCCATTACGTCCCCAATTTACAGTTAAAATCACTGATTATTATATGCTGTTGTTAGAACATTTAATCAATTCATTTCAAAAATTTCGTTTGTTCACAAATTAACCCACAAATTATTTGATAATGTCAGGATTTGTTACTTTAAGGTCTTTGAGTCTGCAGCCCAGCAAATTGCACACACTGTAGATCAGTGAAACATGTGAGTCACCCTCGTTTTTAGTTCCTGTACCACATCACTTGTCCATCTCTTCCTCTTAACCCCTTAATCCAAAGTAAGTAGTTCTGATAATGTAAATGTGGCAGATGTAGTTTTATTCTTTTTGTATTTGTTAGTGAATCAGTTGCAAGCCTACAGCTGACAGTGTGGCTCCTTTTCGCATATTGCCATATTTTCAGACTTGAGTCAGTAGAAAGTCAGAAACTTTATTGAAGTCCAGAACTCTTGTTTTAATGTGGACAGCAGATGTTTAATTAAGCATAGCAAGCCATCACTTTGTATGTGATGAGACTATGTATGAAATCAAGCCTGCCAAACTCAAAAACTGTAAGCACAAGAGATGCATTTTAATAGTACAGATGGCAGTTTTTTAATGTTTTAAATGTGTTCAAGCAGTTTTTGCAAAAAACGGACATACATACAAGTGAAAATTATGATGCAAAGGAAACAGCATAGAGGTATTCTGTTATTAACCAGGAGCAAATGAATTTATAGTCTGGTCAAGTCCTGCTTATTTGTGTAGCCCTCAATCACAGTTAGTGTGAAAGGTTTTAACACCCACATTATAAAACAATAAATGAAAGTGACACATTGCAATATAGACCCTCACCGAGGACAAATAAAAACTCCCTGACAAAAGGTCATTGGGGAATGAAGTTTAAAAAAACACTGAGGATTACTCAGGCTGTGATCTTGCTTCTGGGATCTACTAGTCAAGTTTATACACATTTATTGATGTAACGTGGTGCCCCTTTTCCACAAGAGCCAAATTACCTCCAGTCACCATTAATCACACCACTAATACTGTAAGTGCACAAGGAGGAGGGAATGGCTACGTGAGGATCCTCATGCAGGCTTTTATAATCTGGCAGCTTCTTGTGGGCTCTCCTTTCGTCATGTCAAGTCTTAACCCATGACCAAGGTCAGAAAATCCTCCCCACCTCACAAAATTCTGAACAGCATGTGAGAGCAGAGCCAAAAAGCCCTTGTGATGTGGAGCAGCACAACCACATTAACACCCGCCGACGAGAAGAGAGCGAGCAGATCTTATGCCAATTAACACTGGAAAAGGATTTATTTTATCATTCTGGCATTGCTATAGAGGATAAAAAATAATCAATGCCCCAAAAAGTGGAAGTGACTTTTAACAATAACTTAAACTGAACTGTGACTTTCCCATGCTGTGCTTAAAGAATATTCTGCAAGTGGAGCTCATATCCTGCTGTGGTTTTGTGCAGCCGACACAGTTCAGTGAACGGCACTCTATAGAACGGGTCTGCTGTCAGAGCAGCAGCTGTACGTTTTGGCCAGATGATCGGCCACTTTGAAAAAGAGGGCGATGCCTCAACAGTTCCTCACACAGGGAGGACTGAACCTAAGTGGAAGCTCATGTGTATTTATGATTTTCATGGAGTCGGTCATACGATGCAGCACCGATCAAATACAAAGACCTGCCTGATACTTGTCTCAGTTTTACAGGAACCCCTGAAATGTTTGTGTGAGCTTGAATGCTTCATCATCATTAAATCAGGACATTCCTCTTAAATCACATTCTTTAGGGGGGGAAAAATGGCTGAGTGTAGCAGTGTGCCGACAGATGCTATCCTCATCCTCAAACTAATTTTGGTTCATAACAGGAAAAGGATGCCTTTTAGCAATGGACAGATGGTGTAAAAAGCAGTTGTCTTTTCCGCCATCATTTAAGAAAGTCCTTGTCAGTCTGTTGGCTATTACATAACATTTTTGTTCCAGTGTGGTCTATCTCACTATCAGTGTGTACACAGACAGCGTTCCACTATAATCTGATCAGGTATGTGTCACAGAAAAATTGAAATCCAGCACTGGTGATGAGGAGAGATAGCGGAAGCAGGTTGTCTGCCGCCTGTCCTGCGCTTCTGCCGGAGGGTATTTTATCAAACATAGATTTCCCTTCCTGAGATGGAGTCAACCAGAGGTTTTGTGTTTTCCCAGGCGAATGAGAAATTCACTCTGTTTATCATGGGATGATGGGAAAAAATCAAGACGGAGGGGGAAACCATCAATGGGAAAACAAATAGAGAGCTGACTATTACAGCACAGGAAACAGGTTTTGAAAAGAAACAGATGGGCACACAGAGGATACATAGGAGAAGTTGTGTTCACTGCAGGGTGATAAAAATCTATGATCATCCACTTAATGTCACTGTAGTTCCTCCTGTCACCACCAGAGGACATAAATTACACGATTAACCCTCTGAACTCCAAGCAGTTTCCAAGCCTTTACTGCTCCTGTTACATCTATATTCACTGTGGGCTCATTTTTCACTGCAAGCTAAAGTCCTTCACCTCTATGGAAAAAGCACAACCACGACTAGAGACAGAGGGAACCTTTCAATATAAATTATAATGCCATATATCATCAATGATTACTTGTTTTCCAAAGAGTAAACAAATAGATTCAATAGGTACATTTTTCAAAGTGCCCACAGGTGTTACCAACACTGGAAAAAAATGGTTCCTGAGATTTAACTACTTACATTAATTTCTTCAATACTTGTCTCTTTTTTGCTGTGTAAACACAGGCTGCGGTACAGCTGAAAACTCACATGATGTTCAATTGCAGCTGAGTCAATAATGGCTTCACAGTTGTGCCGAGAAGCACAGACTTTTTTTTGTTGTTTTACCAAATCTAGTTACTAGAAATGGTTTATTTCTGATGAAATTTTAAAGACACATAAAATAAAGTCATTTTCATGAAGTATCATGATTTTAAGTTTAGAATTGGTTAGTTTTCCAGATAGAACTGCACTTCACACATGATTCGTTCAAGGACTCTTGGAAAATTTGATGATTCTTTGATGAGTCTTTTTTTATTTAAAAGATTACATTCTTTTCAAATTCACTGGTGGGTTCTGGGGTTCAGGAGTTTAGGTTTGATTGATTAATCTTATTCAGTCTTATACTTTTAGACTTGGATGACTTACTAAATATAGTAAATATGTCTTTATTGCATGTAGTAATATAAAAGGAATTAATAATACATTTTTCATCATTTTTCTCTCTTTCAGAGTCTACCCTTGTCAAGCATAAATGGCACAATGGAAGGTAAGTTTTGATTATTTAAGAAGTCTAATGTAAGTGCAGGGAATGTTTTTGTCTGTATTTTTTGCAGATTTACTCAACAAAAGTAGCTCAAAACTTTTTGCTACACTGCATTTTTTCAGTGTTTGTTGTAGCAGCTGGAGTCTAAAGGATGCCACTCCTGACAAAATCCGTTTTAACAGAAGTGTATTCTATTACACTGTTTACTGTCATGCACTGTTGAGTAATATAAATGACTAAGCTCTTGAATCTTGTATGTAAGTTGCTCAATGAATTTTATCTGAATGTAGAACATAGCAGGGCATGTCTGGACTAAAAGGAATTACTCAACAGCTGACCTTCTCTCCTCATATCCTCTTCCTCCCTCGCATCACTATGAATTAAAAGAGAAATAAATTTAATGCTAAAGACTTGGAGAGAGGATTAGGAGGACGTGTAACACAAAGGGCCAGATAAGCAGAAAACATGCAATCGACTGAAGGAGCAGTAAGTGGCCAGTGAACTGTCCCTTAGTGCTGTACAACATTATAGTTCATGGCCTCCTCTCCCTGCCGTAGATGCTTCCCCAGCCGTCTCCTCCCAGCCTGTCTGCTTTTATAAACAGCTGTTGTGGTGTCAGGCTCCATTTGGTGACCCCTGGGGGTCACCGCAGTCCCAGAGGTGCCTGCGGGGCAACTCGGTTCCAGCTCCAGCAGGGTTCTGTTCATGGCCATGTTTCCAGTGTTTGTTTTCTCTTCCTTCTGTGTTTGGCCATAGTCGTCTCTGTTCCTCCTCCACAGTCCCCCTCTGCAACTGGGACACTTTCACACATGTACTCCCACAGGAAAGCATACTGTACATTACACAAACATTTCTTCTTCAAAATGAAAACAGGATACACACTGGCATATTGTAGTTAGCTTTAGGTTTCTGTGTACATGGCATAAGTATGTCAGTGGCGGATTATTCAGGCCATTTCTGATATTGTGTGTAGTGGTAGTGGCAGGATTTTTTTTTTTTTTAGTAGGTCTAATTAAGCCTCATCAAAATCTTTTACATATGAATAGAAGCTGTCAAATGCATTCTGGATTTAGAACATCTACATCTGGCTCGTTTGCAACTCCAGACTGAAGTACACTCGGCCTCCTCCTCTCATTCACAGTGTTGATGTTTCAAGAAGTGTGGGGTCGCAGTTTCTGCCGTACCATTGAGAAGCTGGTGGAGGTGGTGCAGGAATACCCGACAGAGGTGGAGCACATCTACAGCCCCTCCTGTGTGCCCCTGGTCAGGTGTGCTGGCTGCTGTGGGGATGAGAACCTGGAGTGCCATCCCACCCACACCACAAACGTCACCATGCAGGTAAGCCAGGGACAATATTATGATAAATGTTCATGCGATCCACCACTCTATGCGCTGTAGTGGCTTCTTTTGATCATTTTAAGTAATTTTATCCTCCAGCTGTTGAAAATCAGGCCATCAGAATCAGGTCAAGAATATGTTGAGATGACGTTTGTGGAGCACCAGACATGTGAATGTAGGTAAGAGAACAAGTCGGAATTTATAGCACTAAATATTGATAAGTATGCAGTTACAAACCTTGTCTCTTAGAATTTATGTTAATATATACATGCTAAGTTGCATATTGTTTGTTGTGAATATATCAGTAAGAAGTTCACCAACAGCATAACCTGCTCTGAAAATACAATATCTGCTCACAGCAACTGAAGCAAGATTAATCTTAGGGAAGTTGGTGGAAGATGGATATCTTGGTCAGATATTGAAAAAGTCAACAGTGACCTAAAACCTGATGTTGGATATGTTCACGTTTAGCGAAAACCACAATCTTTTCCAAAATACCTTCACAAAAAAACATATAGCAAGGGAGCATACCCCAGCAATCAGGTTTCCAAAACTAGTTATATATAAATGTATTTTCTAGGAGACTGGTTTGGCAAAAACTTGGAATGACTCTTAATTACTATCGTGCCTTCTTTCTAACTTATTGAACTCTCTCTCCTCAGAATCAGAAAACCTATTGTGAAAGTTGAAAGGTAAGAGCTTGCAGTTGTAATATCAGTTCTGAGATTTTTGAAAACACTAAATATTCAGAGAATAGTCAGAGAATAAAGGCTTGCTGGTTATTTTGCTGTTTGTGCAGGAAAAGGCAAAGGACGAGAGAAAGGAAGAGAAAGGAGAGACAAAAAACAAAGGAATGTGACAGGTAATTGCACATTTGTGGGAGAAAGAGTTCACATAGCTACCAGCTTTAATTTAAACAGCATTAAAGATGAATTATTCTTTCCTGTGCGTTTCAGGTGCCAAATCCCTCGCAGGTAACTGCAGTGGCCATCCAACCCCCTGTTGCAGTGCGGCTCACTATTTATTTCAAGATCAACGACAGCATCAAGAGTCTCCTTCACTCATCTATCAATACTGTGTCTGCAGCCAGAGACTCAAACAGCTGGGTTGATCTCCTGCTGATGGGCAGGAACGTTTGTAATGACAAGGTTCAACAGGAAAAGTGCTTTGATTGGTGGAAACACTGCTGTTACACACCTGACACAATGGACATCCCTGGGAGCCAGTGCAATGTAGGACCAAACAGACTGACGTCTACTTTTTATTCTAAGTATTACTGTATCAGTTATTTTAATTTGTCAATTTCTTTGGTATTTAAAGGAGGTTACTCTTGTCAAAAGTCTATATTTATTGATACAGCTGAATATAGTTGGACCAGCAACCTTTAAAAAGTTTGTCATCCTTCATTGAAACATTATCTAAGAATGCCTTGACTTGTCATAAAGTCGTGTATTGGACTGAATGTACAGCTGCTTTGTACATGCAATAATGAAATGTCTCCCTCTAGTGTTTAAAGAAACAGTGTTTAAAACTGCTCTATATTAAAAAATGTTTTTCTTTGTCAAATTTACAAACAAGATTAGACACAGGACACAGTCGTCAGTCCAACTTATTGGAATTTTCTACCTATCATTTATCCTATAATTGGTCAGTCTGTGTAAATCATCTCCCTCCATAACACAAATGTCAAGACACGTTTATACTGTCAATTTAGGCTTAGATATGAGCAAAAACTGTCCGAAAAGTTTGTGAACTGAAGATGTGTCCATGAAAGATTGTGTATGAATAAATGTGACATCAAATTTTAAAAAATAAAATTACTCATTGAAACTGCTCCAGTGCTGGATAATCAGTGATCCAGTAATAGATAACCATCCTGCAGAGTGGATGTGGTGAGCCCAGTATGAAGCAGAAGATTAATATTATAGCAATCAATACACTCAAGCAACTCTCATCTGGTATCCTTCCTACTAAAAACTCTAAAATACAGACTTTGTATTTTTCTTTTTTAAATGTGATCACAGAGTTCCCACATATATGAAAAGTATTTCTGTGCTCTGTGCAGTGAAACAGAACAAATTTGTGTCCACCCTGGTGATACAAGACTCCCGTAATCCCACACCACAGGTGTCTTCCTCTGTCTGCTTTTGGAAACACTGCAGTATCGAAGGGATCAATTGAGGTAGTTATGTAAAACGTGTAAAATGTCCTTTTGTATGTTTTTCCCATGTACTACACAAAGAAAATCTATGACAATGTAAAGTAACATTTCAACTGTGCTAGTGTTTTTGTTTCATTTAAATATTTATTTTGTAATAAAATTGCTATGGTCGTCAGATTGTCTTGTGTGATTATTCTATTAAATAGAGATTAGAAAAAGAACAGATTAACATTTAAGTGGACTGCATACAGTAATCTATTATATGATATTATGTTCTACAGAATGGCAAAACAAGACAAACTACATAGGATCGATATGTGTAGTGATGGTCCTCTGATACCCGGGGCTTCGACACATGCGCTGTAGCTCATGAAGCAAACGTATCGAGCCACTGTGCCGAGGCGTGGTTTGGTCACGTGAGTCGTGACGTTTGAATCACTTCAGTGACGTTTGAAGCACTCAACTGCTTCGAATCACCTGATTGGTTCGGTTTGTTATGTGAATCACTCAGCGGGATCGAGTGTTCCGGGATAGGAGATCCCTATTTAGTGTTGTTCATTTGAATTGTTTTTCGCAGAATAGATTGGTTTTTTTGCTGTTGTTTTTGCTTTGAGAGTTAGTAGTATGTCAGATTTCGTATTTCGTAGAGAATAGATAGATAGATAGATAGATAGATAGATTTTATATATATATATATATATATATATATATATATATATATATATATATATATATATATATATATATATATATATATATATATATATATATATATATATATTCCCAACTCACCACCCCCATGACACAACACCTGGCACAGAACCTTGTCAGGTGCTTAGCTGACAGACTACAAACCAAAGAAAAGAACAGTTCACTGACTGTTGCTACACTTGTGGCTCTGCAGTTCAAAACTTTTGGATTCACCAATCAGAGTGGTAGCCAGTGTGAAAGAACGTTTAATAACAGAATGCACAACAATTAACATAAAGAATACCAAGCAGCAGTCATCTACGTCACAAGCACCACCACAGCCTCGTCCTCCACCAACAGCAGCACCTTCCACAGGTATTTTTTTGTCTCTTCTGAATAGGGAATGACTGACATTTCTGGTGATGATGATGATGATGATCTTCAATATTTTTCAGTTCAACTGTGGAGCCTATTGGACAAAGACGCAAGTAGAGCCTGGCAAATGCAAAGCGCCACAGCGAATGCAATTGTAGAAAGAACGGCAGACCCACTGGCTTACTGGGCAACCCACAAAACCGTTTACCCAAACTTGTACAATGGAGCCAAACATTTCCTGTGTACCTCAGCCTCATCTGTGACGTGTGAACAGGTTTTTTTTTTTCTAAGGCTGGGGAGATAGTGAGTAAAAGAAGGAACTGCTTGAGTCCCAAACAATGTTCCCTGTAATTTTTCCTGAGTCTGAGCAAACACACAAACTCCCTGAGCGTCCCTTGGACCACTGTGAGCAACATCAGACGTGTGCACTGTGGTCACACCAGCATCACATCCATTCAAGTTACATGGTTCATTAAAAGAATCAAATTACAGCATTTACATTTCTGTTAAAACACTTTGTCAACAGGAGCCAGTTGAAGGCTGCAGTGATTTTAGTGACACTACAATGTATAAGAGTGAAGTTATTGAATATTTGTCTCTCTTTACTGTTGCAGCGGTTTTGCAAATTGCAGACGGACCCTGTTCACTCCATAGACACCAATGTTATTCCTGTAGCTTGAAAGACAGCTACTTTTGATAAAACTGGGCTTGTAGCACATTGTCTGCCTTGCAACAATGGGAAAGAGGCACCGTTTATGTTTTGACAACCTATATCTAATGAGTTATTGATGCTGGAAGTCCGAATCTGTGAATATCTTTCCAACTTTACTGAACTTGGGGCCACTACCACCTAAGGAGTGATATATTTAATTTTGGAAAAAGCATTTAGCCATACTTAAAGCTTTAAGTGCTTTATTAACACGGAACTAAAAATTTTGTATTGTTTTATTATCACAGGTTCTGTCTGAAAAGAGGTGGCATCATTTTAAACAGTGAAATCAAACTAATAAAATGTAATGACCAACCAGTGAGCAATACTGGATTCTGCAAAAACATAAACAACTTTTTTTAAAAAAATCTAAATCTTATCTTAACACAGTTAATGTATTAACTTATTTTTGTGTGTATGCATGTATTTATTGATTTATTTAGTACTGTTAACATATCAGAGTTCTGAGTGAGTTTTTCTTAAGATAGGCAAAGGCCATTTATTGATTACATATAGGCTCTTAAATGTTTATTAAAAACTAAAAAGCATTTAAAAAAAAAAACAACTTAGGCATTTCTTGAGTCACTAAAATACTGTAGAGCACAGACCACATCAGCATGATTATAAGCATCCTCTGGTAAATTAACAACCAGATACTGATGTCTCTCACCATATGGACTTCAGGAGATGACTGGGGGATGATAAACTGTGACCTACTGGTTGGGTTCTCTCTGTTCTCATGTTTCTTACATGTTTGTCCCTGACAGCCGGGTCCTAATGTTTTTTGAGCAACACACCATACTGTGACGTTTTTACAATGATGGTTCTACTATGGAACCAGTTTGACATGTTCAGGTGTTCTTTGTGTGAAAACTCAGAGATTTCAGGTATCAGAAGGTGGTTTTCAACTTTCTTTGTTAACTTTCTGCTTCAAATTTAAATTAAATTTCCTTCACTAACCCCACCCTCTGGACTTCCAGTAAGCTGTGTTCCTATTGGCTGTCCAGGAGGCTGCTTGGTGTTATTAGGAACACCTGAGCAGCTCAGTGTCTTCCTGCTTTATTTAGCTGCAGACAAACATTTCCTCTGCTTCTCTTCACCAGTGAACTGGGTTTGGCTCCATTGCTTTAGTTTGTTCTTTAGGCGTTGGCTTGCAGCTTCCAGCAGTAAAATTGTCTTTAATGTGTTTCTTGGTGTGTTTTAGGGCTTTGTACTGGATAGTTGTCTTGGTAAATGTGGTTCTTTAGACACAGTTAGCACATGGTACTAATGTGTGCAGTGATTAGTGGATTTGGTGCAGCTGAGTTGTGTCTTTATCTTGGCTGTAGTGAGTCTTTAGAGGTTTTTGGTCAGACACATTCTGTGTTCTTGTTTGAGAACCAATGTTGGTTGTCCAGAAGGTAAGAGTTCCTGTCCTGATTCTCTGTTCTCAGAGGTTCTCTGGTAGGCTGCAGGAGACTTTAGTGTTTGGGTTGTGCTAGTTTGGTTTTTGTATGGTTTCATTTGGATGACTATCTTGAGGCCCCTCCATGTGGTTTAGTGAGGTTTTCTGTAACAGTTCTACAAAGCAACCTGCAGCAGACGAGACTTTGAGAGTTTTTAGGAAGTTCTGGGGACCAGACTTTAGAGCAGCAGAAACATTTGTCAGCAGTTTGAGCAGGAGAAGGTGAGCTTCAGAGTAGAAATGAGACAGAAACCTTCTTGACCCGTGTGGTGAGGTCCTGTACCAAGAGTTTGAGCAGGTTGTGAAGAGTCTGTAGTTCTTTGGTCTGAAAGCACAAGAAGAGTCGACTCATAAAAGGAGAAAACAGGAGATATTGTTGGTTCTTCTGTCGCTCTGCAGTTTCCAGTTTCCTTAGACGGAATATCAAGTTTATATTTTAAATGATTTCCCATGTGAGCCCAAGAAGACTTCAATAAACTCCCTCCATCCCCTGGACACAACATATTTTATTATCATGTTAAATTTTTATTTATTTATTTATTTTTTTAAAAATGTTTTTTATGTTTTTGAGTTTTAATCATAGTTTTTTCTCTTTGCTTGTTTAGTTTTGTCATCTGTGTAAAAGGTGCTAAACAAATAAAGTTGAATTATAAACTGAATAATTGACTAACTCATGATTGTGACAACAGAAGTATTTTCATTGTGATTTAAGGGTTTATTTCATTTTTAAGGTTGGGGTTAAAATCTTGACAGAAAAAGAAGGTTAAAGAAATAAACTACATAACAAAAAGCAATTAAATCAAACAAAAAAAATTAATACAATAAAACTTTTAAAAAGTTTTATTATTAAAAAGATTTAAGAAATTTAAGATGTAATTTTCTAATTAAACATTTAATATTTTTATTAAATGTTTTGTCTTTTTAAAGGTTTAATAATCTAATTAAATGTTTTGCATTTTTCAAAATGTTTAATATTCTTTAATTTTATTTTTT
Organism: Amphiprion ocellaris; assembly: GCF_022539595.1. Taxonomy (NCBI): domain Eukaryota; kingdom Metazoa; phylum Chordata; class Actinopteri; family Pomacentridae; genus Amphiprion; species Amphiprion ocellaris. The sequence goes on from NC_072785.1 coordinate 16,018,065, forward strand.
AAATGTTTAATTATGGAAAATATTTTATCTGTAATTTTTAATATTTGTATTTTAAAAATTTTGTTTAATTTCATAATGACATGTATTGTATGTTGTTGAATTATCTAATTCAATATTTTGTCTGTTTAATAGAGTTAAACATTAAATACAATTAAATTATATGTACATATACCACCTTTTAATGTTTACTTTTCTTTTTAAATGCTTCATTGTATTTTCTTTTTAATGCCTATTTGAAGTTTTATTGTCTATAAGATGTAATTTTCTAATTAAACATTTAATTTTTTAATTAAATGTTTTGTCTTTTTAAGGGTTTAATAATCTGATTAAATGTTTTGCATTTTTAAAAATGTTTAACATTCTTCTTGTTTAATTGTATTTTTTAAATGTTTAATGATGGAAAATACTTTATCTGTAATTTCTAATATTTGTATTTTAATAATTTTGTTTAATTTCATAATGACATGTATTGTATCGTGTTGAATTATCTCATTCCATATTTTGTCTGTTTAATATAATTTAATGTAATTTAATGTTTAACTCTATTAAACAGACAAAAATATGGAATGAGATAATTCAACACGATACAATACATGTCATTATGAAATTAAACAAAATTATTAAAATACAAATATTAGAAATTACAGATAAAGTATTTTCCATCATTAAACATTTAAAAAATACAATTAAACAAGAAGAATGTTAAACATTTTTAAAAATGCAAAACATTTAATCAGATTATTAAACCCTTAAAAAGACAAAACATGGGCGCCCATATAGCTCAACGGGTTAAGCGGTTGACCAATGTACAGGGGCTGGTACTTGACGCAGCGTCCCGGGTTCGAGTTCTGCTAGCGGTCCTTTGCTGCAAGTCTTCCCCCGACTCTTTTACCCTGTTTTCTGTCTCTCACTACACCTATCCAATAAAAAGACAGAACATTTAATTAAAAAATTAAATGTTTAATTAGAAAATTATATCTTAAAGACAATAAAAGTTCAAATAGGAATTACACAGAAAATACAATGAAGGATTTAAAAAGAAAATTAAACATTAAAAGGTGGTAAAACATTTAAAAAGAAAATCCTTAAAGGTTTAATCGAAACATTGTCAGACTGTCTGAAGGTTCAAACTAACAGAGAACTACTCAAGAACTTTGAAGATTTCAGTCCTCAGACTGTGTGAAGGTTCAAACTAACAGAGAAGTACTCAGGAACTTAGAAGATATCAGTCCTTGGACTGTCTGGAAGTTCAATCTAACAGAGAACTACTGTGGGACTTAGAAAATTTCAGCCCTCAGACTGTGTGAAAGCTCAGGTCCTGAGGACTCGGGAGGTCTGGAGGCTTTGAAAGTCTTGGAACTGAGGGTTCAACCCTCCAGCACAAAGGCTGAAGTCCAACCTCCTGAGAAAAACGATCGAGTCGAGACTCAAGTTAAAAAAAACTCGAAAATGGCAAAAAAAAAAAAATAGATGATAAATGCGCAAAAAAAATAATAATAATAATAAGTATCTGAGTGAGTAGCTCAGGGGATAAGAAGAGAAACGTGCTCTTCAATAGTTATTGTCATTATTATTACTAGTAATATTATTTTTGTGTCCACTACAACCCATACAATCATCTAGTGTAGTCAAACAGTAATGTGTGCATGGCGAATCAAATCCAAAACAATCCATGAACCAACGACCACGTCTTGATTGCACTTCATATTATTGACCACTAGATGTCCTACTCGAGCACTGTGTGTCATTGAAGCCTCGAGTAATGAACCATGTTTTGAATGAAGTGTCGAAGCTTCAACAAAGCCTCGATCAGCCATCACTAGATATGTGTATCAAAAATTGTACAGTAGAATTTAAAACGATGTTATACAGACTAAATAATGAGCCTTTATGAGTCAAACACGCCGCAAAAACAAGCGCTCCTCTTTTGTCAACGGGAAATAAAGCACGTCTGGATTTTTCCCGTTGCCCTGGCAACCACTGGGCACTGTTTGGGTATTAGGCCCTCAGTAGTGTTTTACAGGGAGGCTGCAGCCCGCAGTCTATATGAATGTTCTTTGCTTGCTTGATATATATATATATATATATATATATATATATATATATATATATATATATATATATATATATATATATATATCCTAAATGTCATATATGTATTACTTTAATACAGGTATCAACTGGGCTACAACAGAGAATAAGTCAGATGGTTTGGGCATTTGTGTTATGTCAGTTATTAACACAATATTAGTCAATATCTGTTAAGATAATTATTCCCCAACAAAATAATTCATATTTACCCGCTGATAAATACTTTAAAGGCCCGGGGTTGTTTAAAAATACCGCGCCTGTCAAAGGAAGCGCGTCATTTTGGTTGCCTGTAAGACGTCACTGAGGGCGCAGAGTTAAAGAAGCTAGTAGGTAATAGGCGTAGCTAGAGTTAGCTATACCAGTGAGGTGTAGCTATAACTACAGGGATAGTACCAACGTTTACGTCACTATAAACGGATTTTCAAGCGAGCAAAGTATTGGTAAGTAATGCAAAAACACCACTATTAGGTAAATATTTAGTCGATAGTCTCCAGAATTGGGTGCCAAGCTAAGACTACGGAAGCTAGCCTTAGCGAGCTAACTGAGCTAACAGCAGGCAACAAACGGGGAAACGTCGTGGATACAATCAGCAGCTAATATTTCATTCTGTATTTAGTTACAGCAGGCGCATTAGCAGCCGAACGTAACTGAATCAAATTGAATTCTTGTTAGCAGTTAACTAATGCTGACCAAGTTGAGTGTGTACGCAACAATACTCGCTGTAGCCCAAAAACAATTTTTAGATGGTAGACAGCTCAGACTCCCAGCTTTATTTCGTTCATTTTTTGCACTGCAAAAAATATTTTGAGTACTATCGTTACCATATTTTGAGTACAAATGGTGAAAAGCATCTTTTACATTACCTGTGTAGGTCACACTGGCTTGTGGGAGGCTGACGGGCCCTTCAACGTCATGTGGGTAATGGGAACACACTGCTAGAATAAGGGATTTGACCAGTATTGCATTTTAACTACTTTAATGTCGTGCTCAAAACATAATATAGTCCTATTAGTAGTCTTTTGCATGAGCTTATGTTTGTATATAAGGTGGACAAAATAAATTCATTTCAGAATTATGACGTTTAGTAACATATTAGCATAAAGTACAGGCCTAAAATGTAGAATGCCATCTAGTAACCATCATTTTTAAACAAGTGAATGAAAAAAAAGATTGGTATTATTATCTTTAAGAAGACAGTATGTTTTAAGAAAGGAGTTTTATAGTAGGGCTATTTTGCTCCCTTTCATCACCAGTTAGTGTTCTGAATTTTCTGTAAAGCATACAGCAGACTATTGAAGGAGATGGCACTGACCCAGTGGCCGATCAGTGCTAAGTTACTGGTAGATAATTTATGTCGGTGCAGATTAAATAGCAATGCAGTCCTTCAAATGCCCTCCACAACCAGATGAGTTGAAGTGTTGACTGTTAACGAGACACCACAACAATAAAAGAAAATTGAGAGAAATTAAATATGACTGTAAATAATGAACAAGCCACTTTTTGGTTATAAACTGTTGTCTTTCTCAGTCTCATTTGGAGTCTGTATGAAATGCTGACCAGCCTATTGTTTTGTTGTTTTATGTATTTTTTTGCACTAACACACTTGAAGTCAAGGCAGAAGTTAGTCAAACCTTTGTTCTAGACAAATTTAGACATATTGTTTTGACCATGTCATTTATCTTTCACCTCTCCATTTTTTTTTACAGAAGACATCAGCATGAGCAGCTTTAGTAGACCAGACAGACACAGGACCCTGCCGTTCACCAGGGCACCACACCTTGGAATGTCCAAGCATGACCTAGAAAGAGATTCAGGCTTCTCAGGTTTGATCCAGCTACATTAATTTGTCCAATTTAAGTTGTGCGTTTGCACCAATGTTGTTAGTATGACTAGTGTCTTGACCTGAATGTACACAAATAACATTTATGTGATTAGAAATATGGCTGTCAGTTCATAAACAAGGCCAACCCTAATCAAATGTTGAGATCTAGGTCACATTTTCTATGTAGGCTATGCTGTGTTGGAGATGACCTTTATTTACACTATAAAGGCTGATCTGGATTTGGTTTAGCCTGTCTCATTAGGTTGATGTATCCTTTTTTGAGATGCTTCAGAGATTCTGATCTACATCTGCCACTGTTTTCATTGTGCTAATCTTCCACCATTCTGTATGCAACTGAAAGGTAAATCTGTTTCTTTTCAACGTAATGAGACCCATATGCTTGTCCTGTTATTCTCAGATGCCAGCTCTGAGTACCTCAGTACAGTCGAACTGACTGACTCTGAGGAAACAGGAAGGAATGGGTCACTAGTTGGCCAGGAACCAACCGGCCCGCAGGTGGCTGTGATGGGAAGCTCATATGCTGGACTGTCTCCAATGATCATCATGAACAACTTTGTGTTGAAGCAGGTAAAGCACAGCAATACATGTCAGACTCTGCATAGCACTGTCTGTTTATGTACTCCTGGAGTGTTTTATGGATTGATCATCCTTAAGTAATAGCGCAAAATGAAGCAATATTTTTTTATTCTTAATTCTGACTCTGAATGGGTATTTTGCTCTTGCTATTCAACTAGTTAGTAACCCTAAATCCATTCCTTCAATTCACCAGTACTCTGGTAGTTTAAGGTGCTAGTATAGACCTTTTTCTGTCAATATATGAGTGCCCAACTTGTATCTGCTGATGAATTACTCTCTGAAATGCCTACATTTTTTTTGGTTTAATTCCCTTCTCTCATATATAGACAATATATAGTTATTTTTAATGAGGAACACTTTAAAGAATGGTATCAAAGATATATTTTGTCTTCAGCCATCCTCCATGGCTCCAGCAGAAAAGCAGTGGGGCTTTCCTTCACCCTTGGATGTGATGCCCCAGTCACAGGTGGTTCTTCTTCAACCCATGATATCCAGTGGCAACAGCAACTCTCCTCCTAAGGCCAGTGCTGACAACGCGCGACAATCAAAAAGCTACATGCCCATCCTCAAGTCATATCCCAGAATCGCCCCACACCCTGTGGACACACCCACTAAGAGGGTGGGATCCTTGAGGGTGAGGATGAGGGGGAGTCCAACATCAGGATCTGACCAACGACAGAGGAGGCACCATCATGGCCACAGGCCCTATAGCTCCCCCAGCCCAGTGCCGACACTGCAGACGACAGTTCAGCCCATCTCCAACTTTGAAGCAGCAACCAACCAAGCACAGGCAGCTGAGAGTCAGGAGCAGCTCACTGACAAGTCTCTGTCCGCACTAGCAGGAGCCAGCTCGCTGCTCTCCTACTCAGATGAATTTAGGATTGTAACAGACAGCAACATGATGCTTGATGACAAATACCACGATGCCGTTTCAATGCACAGTAACAAACTAAAACGTTTCAGCAATACCTATAACATTCTCAACAAGTCCGGCTTGCTGGGGATTACCATGCGCACAAAGCAGCTCATCAAGGAGAACAAGCGTACCCAGGGCCAGCTGCAGCAGCTTCAGGAGCAGACGGCTCTGCTGCTGGAGGCTCTGAGCAGTGGAGACCCACAGCTCTGGACTAAACTCCAGCTCTCTCTGCACGACACAGAAAAAGAACAGTGGGGGGCTAATGCTCAGAGAGTCCTGGCTTAATTTGTGAACATGACCAGCAGTTCTGGATCTGGGCACAGAAGGATCAGTCAGAAGGTTCTGAGGTGATGTAGTGAATGTGATAAATCAATGAAACTAAACTGTATTAGGAGGTTTTGCACTTTGATCTGGGTGTATTAGTAGTGAATTATTTTCTACAGGCAGGTCAAGAACTCAGAAACATTTTGAACTGCTGGTTTGATAGGAAGCTGAAGCACATCCACTGTTATGATGTGGGAGTTGAGAAGCATGCTTGTGTTTCAAACCCTTGCCTATAATGAATTTTCTTGCCTCTGCTGTTTCAGAATAGCAAGTATCACTTGCAATAGGGCTATGGCTTCTATACATCAATCTCCTAATCAACGTTTACGCATGCCTTACAGCACACATGAAGACACATGGGGTTATTTCCTCATACATGCCAGGAATGGTATGTCTATAGAGAAGATATGAGCATAATTTGTACCTTTTAGATAAAATAGAAAACCTGATGGATACACGTCCATCATGCATCCCTAATCAAGAGGTCAGGTTTCTGAATTGGAGCAGATGCCTTCTTTGTTATTAAGTGTTTATAGTGAAGAAAGGGTCACAGCGAAACTTCAGAAGGCTTGCTAAAGCATAACATAGATTTTATTTTTTCTAAATATAATTTTATTATTAATTGTCAGTATTATTTATTTGTGATATTGTTTCTGACCAAGATTAAAGCTGTGTGAATAATGTAAACAAAGCAAGTTTGTTGTAAAGATTTTGCCAGTTAAGTGAACTTCTTTGAAAAGATGCCTACATAAGAATTAGCGAAAGCTTAAAATTGTAGCAAGTGAAGTGCTGTAGCCATATATTTGTCTTGCCTTGGGTTGGGCTCTGTTGCTGCCATGTTCATTCCTCCTGTAGTTTTATGCTCAATATGATGCAGTATTGATTCAAAGTTTAAGACAAAGAAATAACACCTAAATATTTAGTTTCATATCAAAGATTCTTGCACTTTAGACACAAGGTTACTGACTTGTTTTTCAAAATGAGCATTATGGCTTGATAAAATAATGTGAATATTAACGTCTTTCTGGATGCCTGTGCCTTTAAATGAGTTTGTACTTCATATCAGTGCTTGAGCAGCTTAGATTTATGTGTTTCTTTTTGAGCATCATGTGGAAGAGAAAGCTGAATGTACTTAAGGGTCTCCAAAGAATAAATATCCATTTTTGAAATTATACAACAAATCATTAAGAACTAGGGGTTGACTGATGTTTTTTCAGAGCAAATATTGCTACTGGTTATTTGTAATGAATAATACAAACTGCAAAACAAAACTTAACATTTGTACTTCAGTTCTGAGGCAGCTACAGACTGCATCTACTTTGCTTTAATGTCAGTGTTGTGCATTTTTAAATAGATTTATTTTGGGGGAGAATTGTTGCATGATGATGCTGACAGACAAATGCATATGATTGGATCTGGGGAATAATCAGTCGACCCCTATGATAAGCAACTGAAGTCTTAAATGGTTGAGTTTTAAATTAAAAGCCCAGGCACCTTGTTTTATGTGTTGCTACTGTTGTAATATTTTGTAATTATTACTCACTGAAAACTAAGAAATAATGAAATTATTTCTTTTGATTTTAAGTAGAAATTTTGCTTTTAACATTGCAAAAGGGTCGTGACAAGAAGATTACATTTCAGATCATTTTTTTCCTGTTATTGTAAAGTGTGCTTTCTGTATCTTCTCCAGCAAAATCACTCAAACTGTTCTAAAACTTCGCAGACCATTTCCTCTTGCTCATCTATTGCACTTTTCTAGTTCAGAATGTGTCATTATTAAAGACAAAAAGTAACTGCTTGGTGTGGTTTGAATACTTTTATTGGTATAACGGGAATAGACAAAATATCTCTATAAAGTATATTTATTGAAACCCAAAACATCTTTGAAATGATTTCTAGTATGTCAGCAGCTGTAGCTGCAGCATAACAGTGAAAAGTCCTTACTATTATTACACAGAGTGGCCTATCGTCAGCAGTGTAGTGAAAACCTCATCTTTGGGGTCATCTATAAGCATGTAAGACTTTATGGCACATTGTGAATGATACCCTGGATAATAATATGGTTGTCGTCTTCACATTCCCCCACCCACCCACCCATTCTTACAAAGGACCACATTTCTGTACCTCAATCAGACTGTCTGAGTCACATTAGTCGGGGTAGAAAACATCAGGCTCAACATGGAACAGTGAACTGTCAAAACAGTGTCATCAAAACCGGCAGTTTATGCTGAAGACAAACTCTTGTTTCCTTGTCTGATAGCCCTTAATGTCAAAGCGAGAATGACCATAGGTTTCCTGAATGTCACACTGTAGCATCCTCTACGGAAGTGTGGAAGAACGATGCACTTTGATAATCTCAGAGCACCGCACGGCACAAAGCTGTCAAATAATACAAAACTGCAAAGTTGCTAAGGGCATGCAAAGCCATCTTTACATTTTGAAGCAAGCGTTTAGTGAAACTGCTAGATGTTCAAAATGACCAACTTATTTGCTTTAATATTGCCTTTTAAAAAGCTACTTAAAGGATACACTTAGACTATGCGCTTATTTCACATTGCTTGTAGCTATGGCTCCTGTCCTTATTGGAATGTGTGCTAACAGCCAGCTATCTCACGGACTACTTTAAAACGTCATAAAGCATCCATTTATATCTAAAATCAATCACCACGTGGATCCCAAGAAAGCGTTTTCTACAACATGTGCTGCTTGTTTGACCTATTGAGACCTGTACTTATTATCACTCAGTCTTGTTTAAGTGCCTCCGTGTCATCAGAGCACGTCTCCACTGTCTGCACTGGCAGGATAAGGCCTAGAATCCAGCGGGTACCGAAAACATCCTTTAGGTTGGCTCTCCAGGGGCTGTGGTTGTCCTGAAGCTGTCCTCTCTGCAGCTGACACCAGGTCTGTCCGCGGGCCACCAGCAGCACCTGCTGGCAGCAGAAACCTGCACAGACCAGACCGATGCCCAGCCACACATACAGCATCAGCACCAGGAACAACTGCAAGCCTGAGATGGTTCCTGTGAGGAGATACTGATGATGAATTAATACTCCAGCAAGTGAGCTCGGCTACGTTAAATTGCAAACTTGAATTGGACAACTCACCCATGAAGAAATAACCAGCGGAGAGAGGGAGAAGAGTCAAGAAGGTCAGCGGGTTCTCAAAGGAGATGGAGTACTCCACTGTTAGAAAGGCCACACCAAGAACCAAAGAGTACAAACACGTGCAGGACGTGTAGATGCAGAACATGATGAAGTAGCGCATGTTCTTGTTGCCGATGCAGTTTCCAGTGAAAAAACAGTGGTGATCCCTCTTGAGAATTACTTTTTTGCACAGTTTGCAGAAGTGACGGCCATTCAGGAGGTAGTGAGCGTCCACTTTGTCCGAGCAGTGCGGCGAGCACACGGGAACCGCCGTCTCGTTGGCACTTTCAGCAGGATATTTAATAGTCATTATGTAGTTTCCTAAAGCGTTGAACATCAAGAAAAGGAAAACAGCAGTGTGAAGCATTGTCGAGCTCCTCAGTGATGTGTCTGGGTTTGGGAAGATTGTTGGGATGAAGAAGCCAAAGTGCAAAATAAAGGTGACTGCTGTAGCCATGAAGAAGTATGCAGGGGCGACAGCATTGAGAAGTCTCAGTTTTAACATCCGGGTGAACATCTCTGTGTGGGAGTGAAGAGCACAGAGTTAGCAGCAGGTGAGGAGAGTAGATTTATTGAACCATGCAAAAACATATCATCCTCTAATGATGCAATACTATGAACTAGCTAACAGTACACAGGATAGTAGTGAAATTACATCCGAGCACAGTTTACACATGAAAGCACATAAATCACCATCCGGTAATTTGGAATCACGACATAATTCAACATACATTACATTACACACACGCTGTAAAACATGTTTGTACATTTTACAGTGAAAAACTGTCAAACCATGACGGTAAAAATCTGTAAACTATAAAACAGTTTGATGCAGTTTATATAACACTGAATCACTGTAAATAGGTAAAAAAAAATAAAATAAAAATTGCATTTCCCAACTCCGGCACAATTTTTAATGGAAAAATGCTGTAATATGTATAACAACACTATAATTTTTGCATTTAATTCTTGAAAAGGATACAGTTTGTCCCAATTCAATGTACATATTGTTGTATTATTGTTGTACAGGTAATGGAAACATGCTGCAATATTAATAACAAGTAACATGGCAATTTCTGCATTTATTACATGTAAAAAATACACTTTGTTACCAGTCAAATTGATGTACTTTTGTGTTAAAAACGGACACATGCTTTAATATTTATGACAGCTTTAACTGCAATTTTTGCTTAAAAAAAAAAAAAGAAGAAGTACATATATTTAATGTTAAATACATTAACTGTTGTGTTGGTAATGAAAAAATGCTGTAATACTTACAATAAGTTACACAAACTTTGTTTTGTTTTCATGTAAATTTTCAAATTTTTAAAGGTTAGAACTTTTTTTTCAGTAAAATACAGAATGAAGCACATTTTTTAACCCTAAAATCAACAATATCAATATATTTCTTTAACATAAATGTGAAAAAATGTTTTACCATAATGTTATAGTTGCATTCTGAAAACCACAGCTGCCGGAATTTTACTGTAAAAACTTTTTTTTTTTACAGTGTATACACATTATGCACACATGTATTTTGAAAGTGCTATTTTTAGTACATTGTGCTGATAATACTTTTGTCTTACTTGAGGTAAAATTTAAATTCAGGACTTTTAAATGTAGGAAATAATTATAAATAGGATCAGCATGTTATTAAAAGCTATTTATCCAATACTAGAAGCTTTAATATTTGGCGGATTAGAGACAGTGACTCTAATTTGGTTTAGGGCCATTTACATGGAGCATCTGGGTGAAATTATAAAAAAAAGAAAGAAAGTAAGTCTGCTGCTGAGAAAAACTCATTTCTGAGCAAAGCAGGGTCTAGGGACTCTCAGGGGCCATAGAGAATACCAAGAATATCTCATCCTCCTCTCAGTGATCTGCTAACCTACACCACCAACAGATGCGCAAATCTCAGAGTATCAGACCGCAAAAAGAAGGAGCTCACACAGACTAAACCCAAAACTGCACCGTTGTTTTTAATAGGGCATCGACACACAAACACCGGTAGTCTCTACTGAAGGCCAGCGCATGCCGGAGATGACAGAAAGCATCTACGATACTATCGCTCCGTCATGTTTTGTTTTCTTAGAGATTATAAAGGAGCCAGTGATGGCGTCGACCGTTTTATTTCCATCATTTTATCTCCATGGCGACGCCGCATCCTCCTACCTGCAGATGTGAGAGGAGCTGTCCTTTCAGCACCGAGGAGCTCCGCAGCCTCCTTCAAACGCAGACCAGAAGGTGTTTGAGCCACATTGACGCTTCTTTCAACACCGGGGTGTCTGCTCCTCTGAGTAGCACCGCCTGCTGGTCCGGATGCGCCGGTTTTCCTCCTGTTATTATTATTATTATTATTTTTTTTTTTTTTTATAGCTTACCTGCTTTTTAATTCTTTGAGTAGTCACTAACCTGTCCAGACGGTCCCTGTACGGATCTGGTAATTGGATTTTCCGTTCTGAAACGGGTATTGAAAAACAAAAAACGAGTGGTTATTTGATTTTCGTTTTAAAATACAAAAATTAAAATTGAAATACAAGGCGTTTTTCCTTTTCATGATCAAAAAGAGATATACGATTTTTAAAAATGCTTTGATTTTGGTTTTATATTTAGAATAACAAGCGAATAAAATCAGTAAGAGACAGAAACGGAAAAAGGTTTGTTTTTTCATTTTCTGAGACCGGAAGTGGTCATCAGCAAGTGTGGAGCCAAAAGAGTACGGTGCATAGACTGTACATACATTAATTTTCGTGAGTCTTCATGGTCAAAATTAGAGATCAGTTGGCTGATCTTAAAATAAATCAATATTGATTTTTATAGAGCGTTAAAGTTTTGTGAAG